>NC_090265.1:468305016-468605016 GCF_040414725.1 Anabrus simplex | reverse complement strand
TTGTGTTGTGTTGCGTCGTGATATGTTGCGTTGTGTTGTGTGAAGAGAGACACACAAAACACTCTGCCTCGGAGCCAGAGAAATTAAAAACGCAGCTTAAATTCTCGGGCCGGCTGGGAATTGAGCTCGGGACCCTCTGACCCTCAGTCAAAGATCCGGACCTTCATACTTCTTGGATATTTGTAGTAAGTATTTTTAACGTTTGAGCATTAGAATAACTGTTGGCCAGTTTGATGAAAATATGTACCTTCCTCGGGAACAAATGATCACATGCCATGGAATTCTACTCGTTGCTGTTTTCTGTGAGAATGTGGTTTCACCGAGTTTTTACATTCTTCTTTCTCGCGAATAAGGCAATTTGAATATGAAGAGACTGTCTTTGAAGAATCACTGCCGAGGACAGGAGATTGCCTCTCAGGTGGAATCGGATTTCTCATCTCCTCTCTGCCTCGCAAGCACTTCTACGTACCCTGTCTCCGCCCAGTTCGGTCACAGAATTAGCATGCTAATGACAGGGTCTTGAGCAAACATCTACTGCAGCAGACTTCTCAATCGCACGGCCTTACACTCTCCAGTACACTCGAACTCTATCAATACGGAATGGAGCACCGAGTAATTAAATGATTCACCTTTAGACTATATCATGTCATTATGCGTCGCAAAAACCACCTCCACAAACTTTCTAAATGAATCTTTGATGAACTAGTTCTATATTTCAGTAAAATTTGGACGGAATTCATATAATTAATATACATCAATGATACCATCTTCGACAGCATCCAGGAAACTTATCTTAATACCGAATTTAATACAGGTCGTGGGAAGAGTGTTAAATTTGAGATTTGAATGATATCAACAAACTTATCTATGATTACAGAACGCAAACAAGTACCTTAATAGCTAAAATATAAGCTAAGCTTTCCCAAATGCATACGATATGCCTTCCAACTGCGACATGACACTCATGTTACACCATATTTCAAAACATTGGAATGGCTACGCATAAATGAACGAAGGAATTATCACCTAATGACACTTGTTTACCAAGTGCTCTCGACGAACACTCCTACTTACCTCTCTTCTAATTTTCGTTTCCTTTCCTCATTCCATGAAATTAGTACCCGTTCTGGTTCCTTACTTGAAATTCCACTAAGTCGAACCAATTCCTACAATCAATCCTTTTTAGTTACCGCATCGAGACTCTGGAATACACTCCCAATGGACATTCGGCACCTTACTTCCTCTCATAAATTCAAATCTGCCTGCAGAAAGTTTTTCCTGGTAACATAAAACTGAGTTGTGTGAGTCATTGTGTGTATGTTGTGTGAATGGGTTTTCTTCATTTACTATTATTATTATTATTATTATTATTATTATTATTATTATTAATATTGTTATTATTATTAATATTATTATTATTATTAGTAATTATCACATTAATTGCTGTACTGATATGTAGGCCTAACTTACCGGTAGTCTTAGAATTATCTGTTTGTAGTATTATTTCTTTTTAGAATTTCTATGTCTTACTTTTATGTTTACATTTTTAAATTCTGTTTATAGTGGTTAAGTGTAAGAGAGGGCCGTGAGCCCTAATTTCGCCACAAATGTAAGTCAGGAATAAATAAATAAATAAATAAATAAATGTATTGGCCTCCTTGATAAGAAGCCAGTGACGTTGCCTGTCACTCGGCTGCAACGACCCCGACAAGTAATCTCGATGGAGAGAAATTTTCACCGTGAAGAATGCCATCATTTAATTATTTTCTGGGGAGAACATACGATGAGTAATTTTACTGTTAATTATATGATCGCATTGCACAGGATTTGAATTCTCTCTTCATTGAGCATGTTGCCCGTACACATGAATGTATTTCATATTGTTTTAAAGTGTTACATGTGTGTCCTCAGAGGTTGATGAAGATTTCCAAGCTTGTGATGATGTCCATCTGTTTGAAATCTATGTATAACAAGTGACTTTCAGATGCTTTCTTTTGGTTTATATTTCGGGATTTGAAATTTTGGCAAGTTTGCCCAGTGTTGAACTTCAAGGATTCGCCTTATTAATGTGTAAAAATTGCGCACATACTGCATCTGTGCACAGATATTTTTTCTCAGTTTTCTCCTTTGTTCTAAATTCTATATTGTACCTAATTTAATGAGTTTTGGGTAAGCTATTGTTTGTGTGAACAACAGCTCTTGTTACTAAGGAAGTGGATATTTTGTCTATGAAAGTTTCGTATATGAGCGTGGAAGTGTTTAAATCAGATATTCCCTTATCGATCTGCAGTTGTCACTAGATAACTTCATATTTCAGTCATTTAATAGAATGATAAAATATTTGTTGCATAAGTTCGATGGACTAGGATTGGGGCCTAAATGTTTTGAGAAACAAGCGTCAAGTTTTCTGTACGTAACTAAGTATAATAATAATAATAATAATAATAATAATAATAATAATAATAATAATAATAATAATAATAAATTTACGTCCCACTAACTACTTTTACGGTTTTTAGAGACGCCGAGGTGCCAGAATTTGGTCCCGCAGAAGTTCTTTTACGTGCTAGTAAATCTACCGATACGAGGCTGAACTATTTGAGCACCTTCAAATACCACCGGACTGAACTAGGATCGAACCTGCCGGCGCCTCAACCGTCTGATTCACTCAGCCCGGGTAACTATGAAGACTAATGCGAGCTATCTAAGGCACGTGTTATTACATGTACAGTGCCAATAAACAAATATTTCAGGAAGGCTTTGAAATTCCACGTAGATGATAAAAAGCAGTTACAAATCAGAATTTCGCCATTTTAACAGACAACCTATGGGCATACGAAGTTTCATATAGTTCTATCAAGTATCGACACATCAAGTACAGTTAATATTATATTACCTAGAATATTTACACTGTGACATAATTATTGATGGTTCTTCCTTCAGGGAAGGACAGTACTACAATTAGTGCTGATAACTTCTGTAGTCACTGGACTTCTCTTCATGATCCAACAAATTATTATTATTATTATTATTATTATTATTATTATTATTATTATTATTTCGTATGGCAAAACAAGGATACATTATAAGTACATATAAATACCTATTTCTTAAATAAGTATGTGATTTACAAGTCAGCATTCAAAGCTTAATGTCCAGACTTTTCAGCCAGTCCACTGCTTCTGTAGAGGCACTATGTAGTAATTCTTGAACAGATCCATTGAATCTTCTTTTTGGGCAGTCCATAATAACGTGCTGGATGGTCTGAGGCACATTATCACAGTCGCAGAATGGGTCTTCAGGTTTTCCCCACTTGTGAAGCCAGAATTTACACCTTCCATGGTTTGTTCTGATTCTGTTTAGAGATGTCCATTCCCTTCTCGGTAAGTTGAAACCAGGAGGAGCTCTACAAGGATGGTGGATTAAACCCAGGTGGTCAGGATTTGAAGAGGTCCATTCTTCTTGCCAGATCTCGTCAGCATCAAAATGTGTTTCCAGGAGCTTCTCGCCTAACTTCCATGATGGGTTTCTGGACTATAATCTCTTCGGTTTCTGAGGATTGCAGTCCTGATGTAAGGGCAGTTGAGGGTTACTGCGACATTTCTTCCATTCTCTTACTAGAGCCAGTTCTCTTCGTATGTGAGGGGGATGGATGTTGGATAAAACGGGTAACCATTTTAGGGGTGTCGATTTGATGGTGGCTGATATTGTCCTCATGGTATCATTCAGTTGTGTATCGAACAAATGAATACGACTAAGAAAATAAAATTAATCATCACCCACCCATACAAAAAAACGGTGGTGTAAGTTACAATAGGAGCCATCTCACAACTTCACCTTGTTTAGTCGCAATTAAAATTAATTTATGACAAATCTTCTTAAAAAGTCTTTGATGAATCCTTGTACAAAACCCAACCCTGAATTTCTCATCACTTACGTATAAGATGAATAATAGGTGTTTTCCAAACAGGGTAAGAAGATATTCTCTGAACATTTACAACAACCGATGGCTTTCATTCCATTTAATTTAGTTTCAAATCTTACTAGAGCAGACAAGAGTAACGATCTGGATATAATTCTGTGCCACGATATTATTGCATTTACAGTACATACTCGTTTATCCTCATTGATGTTGGTTATTTCGAAGGAAAGTCATATTTAATATGTCATGTTATCCGTTCATTCAACTATCATTCACCCTTTATTTCCTAGCTGATTAGAATTAGTTAAAAGTTGACTTTCTCGATGCTCTCTTGTATTAATCTCGCAAGCACAACCACCGAGCCGCTGATTAGTAACCAGAATGTACGAAAATCTCGAGCAAATTTAGCATTCTGAATACGGTAAATGTGAACAGACTTCATTGGCTACACACGGATTTTAAAATAGTAGATTTATACCCAAATTTCTGTCTCTTTGGTGTAGTGGTTAGCGTATCCGGCTCCATGGCTAAATGGTTAGCGTGCTGGCCTTTGATCACAGGAGTCCCGAGTTCGATTCCCGGCAGGGTCGGGAATTTTAACCATAATTGGTTAATTTCTCTGGCACGGGGGCTGGGTGTATGTGTCGTCTTCATCATAATTTCATCCTCATCACGACGCGCAGGTCGCCTACGGGAGTCACATCGAAAGACCTGCACATGGCGAGCCGAACATGTCCCCGGACACTTCCGGCACTAAAAGCCATACGCCATTTTTTTTAGTGGTTAGCTTGATTAGCTGCCATTCCCGGGGGCCCGGGTCAATTACCGGCTCTGCCACGAAATTTGAAAACTGGTACGAGGGCTTGAAATGGGTCCACTAGGCCTCGGGAGGTCAGCTGAGAAGAAAGGGGTTTGATTTCCACCTCAGCCATCCTCGAAGTGGTTTTCCGTGGTTTCTCACTCCTCCTCTAGGCAAATTCTGGGATGGTACCCAAATTAAAGGCCACGGATGCTTCCTTCCCATTTCCTTGTCTCTCCACATCGATCTTCCTATCCCTCCACAAGGCCCCTGTTCAGCATAGCAGGTCAGGCTGCTTGGGCTAGGTACTGGTCCTCCTCCCCTGTGGTATTCCACGACCGAAAGTCTCACGCTGCAGGACACGGCCCCTGAGGCAGTAGAGGTGGGTTCACTCGCTAAGTCCGAGGGAAAACCAATCCTGGAGGGTAAGCGGATTAACAAAGAAAGAAAAGGATGTCTACCTCTTTTCTGTAACTTAGATCGGTAAATTAATCTTTCTAATTCTGTTACTTTTCTCAGCAATAAATCATTTACGGCTTTGATTATTTGAAAGGTATTGTACGGCTACCTCACTCTATATTGACTTAGCTGTCCTCAATCCATCAGTTTCCAAACTGTTAACCTGGAATACTATACTTTCCCATTACCGGTTTCAAGAGAAAGCACACACAGAGACAGACAGAGACAATTCAGGTATAATATTTCACAAATTGTCCTGTATATTCTTATAAACACGTGCCAAAATCATGGAGGACCGGGCGAGTTGGCCGTGCGGTTAGGAGCGCGCCGCTGTGAGCTCGTATCCGGGAGATAGTGGGTTCAAACCCCACTATCGGCAGCCCTGAAGATGGTTTTTTCACACCAGATAGATGCTGGGGCTATACGTTAATTAAGGCCATGGTCGCTTCCTTCCCATTCCTAGGCCTTTCCTGTCCCACCGTCGCCATACGACATATCTGTGTCGGTGCGACGCAAAACAACTAGCAAAAAAAAAATCACGGAAGTATATTAAGTAACAAAATCGAAGCATTAGAAATTAATTATCAATATATGCAAAACACCGACAGTAATATTGCCTGTCATTTGGTTCAAGGCGTCAGTGAAACATGATATAATTCTTAATTGACTTCAAGGTGTAAAATTTCGCTCAAGGTTTTCATTCATCCTGATCAGGTTATATGAGACAAGTGTCACTTTCTGTTAGTCAGGCCTTGGAAACACAACACTCCATAAGCTGAAATGGGCAGTTGCCCTTTTGGTGAAATGTATTAGTTTCTTAGTTTCAATATCTTGATTAGCATTTTATCCGTCGAAATTACAATTTCCATCCTTATAAGGGTAATTATGTAAATTTTACTCTTATCTATAAGAATAAAAATATAACCCTGGGGTCTGGAGATGAAAATGATTAACAAACCGTCACCCAATAAGAGATAATGCTATGGATCAGATCAAATTGTAATATTAGAAGGTACAATATCTGGAATGTATGCTGAATGAAGTAGGCATTGTAATGTGTATAATTTTTGGATTTTCTGTTTGGCCAGATTTTCTGGATGGTTTATTTATTTATTTATTTATTTATTTATTTTATAGTGCCGGGACTGTCCAAAGACATGTTGGGCTCAGCTGATGCAAGTCCTTCTACGTGTAGTTGAAGCCCATGGGTGACCTACAGGTCTGGATGTGAAATGTTGATGAAAATGAGGTAGTGAGAGGGTGAAACTTGGTGTCGGCACATAGCCCACTCCTGTCGAATAAGAAATGGCTCAACGTTCCATTCGACGGGCGAATCACCACCAGTAGCGTCCTATGCCCTCACTCCATATGAGCACCGTAGAGAGGTATGGAACTGGATCCAGCCTTTTGACACACAACCTAGTGATTAGAAATTGTACATCACCACCTCTCCTAACCCGCCGGTCAACATTCTGATGCTGAAAATATTTTCCACCAATGGGACTCGAGGATGTGAATTACCCTGTTCGACTATAGCTTACAGCAGGGCCTCTCAGGGTGCATGCACTGTGCACGGTGCAAAAGAAGACTTCGCTTGGTTGACCACTCCTCGATTCAGAAAAATAGAGCTGTCTCTCTCTTTTCCCACGCCTGTTTCGCTGGCTTCGCCTGTTTCTCTCTTCCTCACTTGCTCTGTAGCGCTCCAAATCCGAGCCGAATTGAGTCGAGCTTAGCCGCGTAGCCCAGAGACGAAGCGTTGTTCCGAGCCGAGCCGAGTGGGACCGATGCACTGTGCACAGGAACTCTACGCCTCAGTTTGCACGCGTGAGATTTTGGGCGCTTGAGAGGCCCTAGTCTACAGCATATTCGTAATGAAACTTCATGTACCCGATCTGGCGGTCAAATACACGGACGTAGGGACCAATTGGACGTCAGAAACACTCCAAATACTACACCAAACTCAGAACATCACCTTTCGGTCAAAACGAATTCGTCGAACTTTGGACTGTAGTTTATTTTAATGAGACACGTATTGCTTTCTTTTCTCGGGATTACGTAGAGAAAGCCATGTTTGAAGGCAAGTCACAATGCATTTTCTAAACCGATCCCCTACGAAATGATTGAGAACTTGCTTCAGGACATCGACTCATCTCTCGGCCTGATCTGCGGTCACTTATGAAATTATCCGTGGACTTTTCACTGCAAAACCCAGTTCATGGCTTTCGAAAGAAAAAGGCCTGCAGGGAATTCAAAAGTATCAGAAAATGGGTGGGCTTTGGTCACGGTATGTCGGTATGAGCGATGCTAGTCTTATAGGATAGAATGTCAATTAACGAATTCCAGAACCAATTTCACATTGTTCAAATACTAACCTCTTGCTTCTCATATTTATTGAGATACTAGATTCACATTCACACCATTTTTCCAAAGAATCTATAGAGCAGAATTTGCGCAGGCCTACTTTCATTTTCACAGAATTCCGTTGACCTTTTGGAACAGAGTCTTAAGATATTCCAAAACATTGTTCAAACAACAAATAAAGTTTTCTACCCATCAACTAAACATCAATGAACTAGACGTTTAGAGGTGGTGGTGGTGATTACTGTTTTAAGAAAAATTACAATTAGGCAACAATCCTGTCTTAACACTAACCAGAGGGAAAAAATAAGACATATGACTCTTCAATATCGGCAAAATAAAGGTAAGGGCCACGAAGAGCATGAAACTGAAAGACTCCCTACGCCTCACAAACCCAGTTCCTTCGGGGTTATAAGAGAACAAGAGTTCGCCAAGGGAGGTCCGACAGGAAATTTTTTTTGCTATTTTGCTTTACGCCGCACCGACACAGATAGGTCTTATGGCGCCGATGGGATAGAAAAGGGCTAGGACATGGAAGGAAGCTGCCGTGGCCTTAATTAAGGTACAGCCGCAGCATTTGCCTGGTGTGAAAATGGGAAACCACGGGAAACCATATTTAGGGCTGCCGACAGTGGGGTTCGAATCCACTATCTACGACAGGAAAGATGAAAGCGAGGTGACTGGCATAAGTAAGTGGAATCAATGCCAGACTCAACTAGAGGAACCGTTGTTGCCAACTCACGTTCGCAAGTTGAGTACCCCTGCTACCCCTTTTAGTCCCCGCCTACAACAAGCAGGTGATAACATGAGTGTATTCTACCCCAAGACGTTTAGAAAATTATTTTTGGCCAACCTACTAAATATATTTCACAAAATATGTCACTTGATTTCCAATCGTTTTAGGCTAATACAATGAAAATCAAAAAGAGGATCACGAAGGGAATAGTGTGAATCTCGGTATTACCTACTTTATAAACCCTTAACATACAGTAGTTATAGTGAATCTTACAATATAGTCTGTAAGGAACAAAAGCATAATGAAAAAATGGAATGCGAAATAATTCCATTTTCCTTCGCTCGTAAGTATTTTAAAATATGGATGGAAAAGGTAATGTTAAGAAATTTTGAAGTTTTTAACACATATACTACTGTGTTGTATATTGTAATATTTTATCTTCAGGAGACTGTAAAATACTGCAATATATCAGCGCTTCAATTTAAATACATATTATTGTTACGGTGAAGAAAACGTTCATAATTACCTAACCACAACATTTAATTAACCTCGTAAGTTACTCTTTTGATGTTTCATTAGTTATTATTCCTTTGATGGATAATAACTAGAATTATTAATACTATATCGTCATAAATAGAATGTAACTCGGAGATGTAATTTGGGATAGAATAATTACATTTTAAGTTTCAAAGTGTTCTTCCTGAAGCTATCACAAAATAGAAAGTAGGTCAAATGATCTATAAATTTGGAAGTAAGCCGTTCTAGGTTGCGTAACTTTAGGAGTTGTCCGGGTATAATTTAGCAATAGATGCATGTCAAAACAGAGAAAGCGTATTCCAATAGATTTATTACTTTGTTTACACACACGCAGGCGGAGGAAATGGTAGCCATTTTCGTGTCACTCTGTGTTATAGCGGTGACTAAAATGTGCATTTCCCTTTTTATGAGACTCTACGTATTGTAAACTGTATATGCTATTCCATATGAGCTTTATAATACTTAGAAGACTTCCTCATTTCACGTAACTTTCCAAATAGACGTGTATTGTAACAGCTATTCACTAATTTTGACGCTTTCATACATCTTTCACAAACAGAGGTGCCCCATGAAAGAGAAAAGTCATAGGAAGGTGATGTGAAGCGATACCTGAAGTAGCAGAGGGCGGATATATTTCTATTAGATACTGTATACAGTATGTCTATTATACTTGCCAGGAATCCACCAACTCGCCACAAGAAATATACTTACTTACTAGGAGAAGTAGGCCTAAAACCGAAACTGTTTAAATCCGCGAAATGCTACCATTTTCTGTGTTCCTATTGGCCGATTGTGAGACACGTCTCCTATGGTCTCTGATAGAGCTGCCACAATCTGTGAATAAAAGGAACCCCGTAAGTTTGAAACTGGCGTGGTGCGTGTGTCCCATGCGACTGCTTTATTCTTGATGTGACTCGCTCGGCATGTACAGTGGGTCAGAAAAGTATTTGCACACCCAGCATTTTATGTATAACTGCAAAGAAAAAATAATAGTTCTATTACAAATTATACTGGGCCATAGCTTATGACCAGTAAAGAAATAATGCACATTTGCTCGTTTTAACTAAGAAACACCACGAGAAAACACAAAACAACGTAATATCTCATGTCAAAAAAGTACTTGCACAGTAGCTTCTATTCAGCAAAACGTTACTTCGAAGGTGACAGTTTGACGTTCATTTTACTCCACTGTACTGCACGTGGAAGCACCAGCGGTCAGTACGTGTTTGTATCTATAGCTCATTCCACGTTAAGAACTGCTCTTATGGAGCTACAGGGAGTGAACACACCCCCTCTGAGGCACCCATAATTCCTCGTGATAAAGGGATATTATACTATACTTCCTAATGTATTATGAAAGATAAAGGATAAGAAATTTTTGCGCGTGAGTTATTAAAATAACTATATAACATCTTCTTTTTCATGTACGCCTGATATGTTTGTAGAGAGGAAGCACAATGGCGGGAACAGCCACCGCTCGTTGCCTTCCTTCCTTTTTCTGCTTCAGTGTTGCTCTGGTACAAGCCTCGTGTAGTCCCTCACTCTGCGAACCACCGACAGCTCACTCTGTAGTGAAGTCATCTATACTAGACTTAACTAAAGTTGGCGTCTGACAGGTAAGGTTGGAGGGAGGAGCACTGCATGTGCCATTTCACGATGTTGCCACATTCCAGCATTCCTTTCTACATGCTCTTACCCCTCGCTTCCGGCTCACTTGTTCCCTCCTTCATTCTGACCGCTGTGATCTGTTGTAGACTACCTGGCCAGGCGGTGTCGTCCCATTTGCGATCACTCTTATACAAACAATCAGGTTCTTATCAGTGACAGTGACAGGTTTGGCAACTCCCAGCAAGACGAACTGTCCTGAAGTTTTATCTCCATGGCAACCGCAGTTGCCCCACCCTCGTTTCCATGGCAACCACACAGCTACTCCCTTTATCCCGCCCCGGCAGGCAGTAAACGGACCTCCCTCTAAGAAATGTCAGACACCAACTCTTATTATTAGCAGTATACAATAGTTATTTGTTGTGTGTGTTGCGTAGTTTTCTTGAGTTGAATGGGAGTTATGCGGTAAGCCTAGGTTTGTGATTTCTTTCTTTAACATTAATATTGTGATCTTTCGTAGAATCATATACAGCATTTATTTGTTGCGTCTGTTTTGTAGCCTTTATTGCCCGGAGAAATTTATTAAATGCAATTAAATGCATCCCTCACTCCTCGAGCCCATAAAGATTATTTGTCTATTTTCTCCCCCAATTCGCCTTACACTTCAGTGCAGAGGTTTTTTTATGTGATTCTACACAAACTAAAAATAGCCCCTCTAAACCACCCGTCCTCTTTAAACCATAAAAATCATGTGTAGCTTAGTTCCTTCCGCTTTTTGTCTTGAACGTAAGTACCGAATTTCAGAAATGTATGTGCCGCCGTTTTCCCGTGATGGTGTTGAGCAGTGCCGTTCGATATGCCAACCCTGTTGTGATAACAGCTATACTGTTTTCTTAACATGGAATGAGCTATAGAACGGTGAACATGAGTCACAAAAACAAGAGAGCTTTCAAGATCACTGCAAGATAGAATTGTGTGGTTGCGTCAACAAGGCAAAAGCTATCGTGAAATAGGGACAACTGTAAATATCAACTATTCCACAGTGTGTGTTACGTTATTAAACGACATGAAGAAACCGGTGACACAGTGAATAAGCGTCAATCAGGCCGGCCGTGAGCACTTACTAAAAGGGAGCGCCGGCAAATTATAAGGCAAGGGACAAAGAACCCCTTTACAAGTGCTCAGACATTAGCTTCACATATCGCCACAACATCTAGCAAACGTATTCATCCTCAGACAATAAAAAATGTATTGCACAGCGCACAATTGCGCGGTAGAGCACCAAAGACAAAACACATTCATCAGAGAGGTTAATCGACAGAAGCGCTTAGAATTCACTAGAACCCATGTAAACAAGCCCACGAAATTTTAGAAAACTGTAATTTTCTCCGATGAAAGTAAGTTCACTCTTTTCGGGTGTGATGGAAAGGGATTCGTGTGGCGAAAAGCAAATACTGAACTCTGTTCAAAAAATCTGCGAGCTACTGGTGAAACATGGTGGTGGCAACGTCATGATTTGGGCATGCATGGCATACAATGGAGTTGGAAATATGACGTTTATTGATGAAAAAGTGATGCCAAGAAGTATATTGAGGTGTTGCGAGATCAGTTAAAATTAAGTGCAGCAATATTGAACCTGAGTTATACGTTTAATTTTCAAAAGGATAATAGCCGAATGCGGTTTCTCTACAATTTAAGTAGAAGGCTCAACACACCTCCTCAGTTTCCGGACATTAACCCCATTGAAAATTTATGGCTTATATTGGGTGTGGAAGTGAGAAAAAGGCATATTTCCAGTAAATGTCAATTGATGGAGGCATTATCCGAAGAATGGTTCAAGATCGCATCGAACTGCACACAAACTTTGGTAGCATCAATGTTAAGAAGATTACAAGCCAGGATCAACGCAAATGGAATGCATACAAAATACTGATGTGTATCCGTTTCTTTGTAAGATACAGTTCCATTATTAGCTTCGATCCTGTGCAAATACTTTTTGACATTCGAATTTACGCTTGTCTGTGTTCTTTTCGTTATGCTATTATTTAAGGCCTGCAAATGAGTAATAGTTCATTGCTGGTCATAAGCTATATCCCAGTATCATTTATAATATAAATATTGCCTTTTCTTTGAAGTTATACACAAAATGCTGGGTGTGAAAATAATTTTTGACAAACTGTATTCTGTAAACAGACCTAAACAGACCTAACCAACGCAGACCAATGGTCTTGTCACTCACCAAAACAGACGAATTGTTTTGTCACTCGTCGGACCTAACCGGAGCAGACCAGTGGTCATGCAACTGGGGATAGTAGAGACCAGTACCCCGCTTCACGGCAGCTCACCTGCTAGCTTAGGCCCATTCTACACGAGCTATTCAAACACCGCACTGTGGCCGCTTGCAAAACGCGCCTTCAAGCATCCCGTAGCTAAAAAGTGGGAACGTTGCTTTTCGTCTACATGTTCGTTCACGCGGCGGACTTTGTTGGCGTTTAAACAGCTACAGGCGATGGCAGTGCCTTCGGAAGTATTGTAATGGTTATAGCGTCCGCTATGCCAACTTGCTACGGGCCGAACTCGTCATCCATCGCCCCACCCCCCTTACGCTCGACCGCGCCAATCGCGAGCAACATTTAAGTGCTGAGCCGGCCCTTCTTTCTTGTATCCGTGGTCGCGCCGCATGGGACGACGGAAGTTACTCGACTATTAATCTGGAGTCTTCTATCTCGCGAGGTTCCTGCATACCTCTAGCATCCGGACTGTTCTGGAAGGCCCAGAGCAGGTATATAAGGAGAGGAGTAACTTGGAGTGAGAGTTAGAGTTACTTAGTGAGTGAGCGAGAGCGAAACTGAGTTCGCTGGTGTGAGTTAGCGAAGGGCGCAGTCAGTGATAGCCTGGGCCGAGATGTCAGCCTGATGGAGTATCTGCCTGTTGGAGCCGAGGACTCGTTCCTGTTTCCCTGATGTCGTGTGTGTGAGGCCCTTGAGGCCGGCTGCTGGAGAAGAGCCTTGGGTGTTCGGGAGCAGCGCGAAGGGAATACTGGGTGCCGACGTGTGGAGACTGCGAACGGAGTTCGACAGATTGTGTGAACAGTGGATACTATCTAGACCTGCGAGACTGACGTGTAGGCTGTGGACCGTGACAGCGTTAACGAGTGTGACGGAGTGGATGAGTGAATGTAGTGTAAATAATCGATGACTCTGTGTGTGTGTGTGTGTGTATCATTGTAGATGGGACACGAGAAACTAAGAGAGAGAGAGCGCGAACCGTGTAAGTGTACTTGTGTAAGTTGTAAGCTCGGCTGTCGTGTGTGTGTGTGTGTGTAAATCTGTAAATGAAGTGCTTAGTTAATAAATCCTAGAAATAGGACCAGGTTCTGTACTTATTTATTTACTTATTTACCCCGCCAATACGTTACAGTATTGTAACTGCAGGCGGTCGGGTCGCAAACCAATCTACTGGAGGAGGTGATTGGCGGTTGAACTGAGTTCACATTGTGACTATCGTCTTCTGGACTAATACTTTTTCTCGTGATGGTGTCAGTTTTGCAATACAGTGAATACAATACCCATTGAATCAAGTACTTTATCGTTCTAGAGAACCGAAAGAACTTGTCTGGGTACATTCTGTGTATTACCGAGCATGATATGAAGTTGTCCTATTGAATGGTCGTTAGATAACATGGCTGAGTCTAAAACGTCTCTTTTTACGAAAGTTTCCCTTAACGAATTTTTTCAACCAAAAATAAGTCCCGCAATATACCCGATCTGCACAGAATCTGTTTTGGAAGTGACATGCTCAATATCAGCGTTTTAACTGTTCGGGTAGAATAGCCGATCGTTTTGATAGCTTTTTAACACCCGCGTTTTAACTGCCACGTGTAGTTTGCAAATTTTACGGGCGGTTGTAGGCGGCCACACAGCGGCGTTTGAACAACTCGTGACCGCGCGAGTTAGCTGTGCGGTTAGGGGCGCACAGCTGTGAGCTTGCATTCGGGAGATAATGGGTTCGAACCCCACTGTCGGCAGCCCTGAATATGGTTTTCCGTGGTTACCCATTGTCACACCAGGAAAATGTACATTAATGACAGCCATGGCCGCTTCCTTCCCACTCCTAGCCCTTTCCTGTCCCATTGCCGCCATAAGACCTAACCGTGTTGGTGCGACGTAAAGTGAATTATAAAATAAAACTTTTTTTGTGCAAGTTGCTTTTCGTCGCACCGACGTAGATAGGTCTTATGGCAACGATAGGATAGGAAAAGACCATGATGGGGAAGGAAGCGGCCGTGGCCTTAATTAAAGTACAGACTCAACATTTGCCTGGTGTGAAAATGTGAAACCACGGAAAACCAAAAAAAAACTCGTACAGAATGGACCTTACGCTCCAAGACCCCCTTCTGCTTGCCGTACAAGTCTTGGACCTAACCTAACCAAACCAGACAAACTGCCATTCGCCAGACCTAACCAAAGCAGACCAGTGGTCTTGTCCTTGGGGATATTAGAGGCCTGTACATCGCTTCGCGGCAGCTAACCTGCGGGCTTCCGCTCCAAGACCGCGTCTGCTTGCCGTGAAGGTTTTGGAACTAACCTAATCATACCTATGGTCTTGTAACTGTCAAGTACTGTCTACTGTGTGATTCAACGTTCATTAATTCAAGCCAAGTTTACTCCGCTCTTAAACATGAAATGTACAGTTGTTGTTTTGTCGCTTAATGCACGGAAGTTGCCAAGCCTGCTGAGTGCACTGTGACGACGCCCGAACCGCACTCTGTTTGATATCTAACCTATCTTTCGCTATCCAGTAAGGAAGCTTTACAATAATAATATTAATAATAACTAGGCTGAGTGGCTCGGACGATTGAGGCGCTGTCCTCTTGACCCCAACTTGGCATCTTCGATCCTGGCTCAGTTCGGTCATATTTGAAGGTGCTCAAATACGTCAGCCTCGTGTCGGTAGAAGTACTGGCACTTAAAAGAACTCCTGTGGGACTAAATGACGGCACCTCGACCTTTCCGAAAACCGTAAAAATAATTAGTGGGACGTAAAGCCATAATAATAATAATAATAATAATAATAATAATAATAATAATAATAATAATAATAATAATAATAATAATAATAATAATAATAATAATAATAATAATAAAGTTGTCACCACAAAATATAACCGAATGTACAAGAATAAAGATCAAGATCTACCTAACGATCTCTGTAGAATGAATCTGGCCAGAGAAAATACAGAGCACATCACAGCAGCTGCTCTACCCTACCCCCTCCTGAGTATACTCAGTGGTAAGAGAACGTTGTCGAAGTCATTCATCAGTGGATATGTTTGGAAAAACCTCTTTTTTTTAGCAATTGGTTTTACGTCGCACCGACACAGATAGGTCTTATGGCGACGATGGGACAGGAAAGGGTTAGGACTGGCAAGAAAGCGGCCGTGGCCTTAATTAAGGTTCAGCCCCAGCATTTGCCTGGTGTGAAAATGGGAAACCATGGAAAACCATCTTCAGGGTTGCCGACAGTGGGGTTCGAAACCACTATCTCCCGAATACTGGATACTGGCCGCACTAAAGCGACTGCAGCTATCAAGCTCGGTGAAAAAACTCTTATCACTGATCGTGAACCCTTCTACTGACAGCATCCAGTACAGGTTTACAATAACCATGAGTGGAAAGTGTATTGGAATAGGAAAGTATGGACTGATAGAACAACGAGCAGCAACCAATCTGATACTGTACTGACAAGGCATCTAAGAACACATATGTGATCGACATTACAATCCTTAACAGCATCCACAAGTAGATCAAGGAAAAATCCACGAGTACTCAGCTTTGGCAAATGATATAGAGAGATCAGATGTCAATATAGATGTTCCAATAGTGGTGCGAGCATTAGGACAATTTCCCTACCAGCCGTACGAAGTACTTCACCTACTAAATCTCAAGAATATCTGTCCACTCTGAGGTGCAGAAGATAGTGGACTTAAAAACCAGCAACAGTAATCTAATATACTGTAATAAGCCAAGTGCTAAGTACGGATTTGAAATATCTATAATAGAGGAACATCAGAAGGTCCATAGTTTTGGTGTGCATGGATAGTAATCCTTCCGCATGTAACTCAACTGCGGGGAAACGTACTCAGAAAACATGTACGCTGCTAATTTTCAGTGGGTCAACAATGATGCGTGAGTGCTATACACAACAACTAAAGTCATTCGTTTTGTAAGCAATAATATTAGCACTGGTATTTCCATTATCTTTTCGAGAAACTCTTGATAATGTAACATATATCTATAATAATAAAAGGAAGTGTTTGCCTGTGTGTCTGTATGTCTGCGTGTCTACACGCGATGCCCAGCAAAATCTAATGCACGCAGAGATATGAAATTTTGAACATAGGAAGATGGAAGAGGGTTCGAATGCACCTTGAAGTCGGAATTTTCATTTTCGCTTTCATTGGTGAGTTATGAACGAAAAACCATCGGAAAACGTGCATTGGGCTTTGACAATCCAACGTGCTGTCACCAAGATTATCTGCATAGACACTGTCGCTAGGCAAAGTACATAATGTAGGTAGAGAACACAAATGAAGGCGTTCATGGCGTAGGAAGCCATATTTGGTCCGTCGGAGCTATTCGAGAAGAGTAGTCTATGTGCCGGCGACGGGTTTCATCCTCTTCATTCTTACTAACATATATCATGTCATTCATTTCTTTCAACAAGCAACTTTTACAAGAATTACCCGAAGTTCTATACAGTTACAAGTCTATAGACTACACGGCAGAGCTTTGAAAGACTTGGAGTCACCTGGAGTACCCTCGAACATCTTAGAGCGGACGATTGTGGCACCAATTATCCTCCTTAAGAATAAAAATCCTGCCCTCTGCAATTAACACGACTCTGAAACTAATGACTAATATTATTGAAGCCATTCTCATGATTGGGCATGTAATATTCATTCCTCGGATTCGAATAATTTCTTCGGATATACAGTTTAAGTTTAGATGTCTGCAGAGTTCAAAATAAAATTTATCTACGTAATACTAAAGCAAGCATAATCTTATGTATGTATGTGTGTGTGTGTAAATGACACATCTCCTCCTAAACCACTGGAGCAATTTCAACCAAACTTCGTACACTTATGACTTACAATCGGGAGACGAGTACTGTGGGGGTAAGCCATCCGTAGCTCCCTTAGGGGTGGGTAATCAGGGGGGCAAGGTATAAAAATAATCGAAAAATTCCAAGTTCAGCTCCCTTTCACGTGGGGGGGGGGGCGAGGGGAGAGTGATATCAAAAATTAAACGAAAATAATGTCGAATACATAGTTTTCGGGGGTCGCCGAGGTGAATTGTATACTCCGGATTTTTAGCATCAGGAGACAAACCACGTGGGGGTAAGACAGCCCAGGAACCCTTAGGGGCGGGAAGCGAGGGGGGGTCAGATATACAAATTAACGAAAATAGTATCAAATCCATACTTTTCGGGGTCGCTGAGATGAATAGTGACACTCTGGATTTTTTAAAGTCCAAGTTCAGCTTCCTTTGGGAAGGAGGCGAGGGGGGAGTGATATATAAAATTAAACGAAAATAGTGTCGAATACATAGTTTTCGGGGTCGCCGAGGTGAATTGTACACTCCGGAATTTTAGTATCAGGAGCCAAACCACGTGGGGGTAAGACAGCCCAGGAACCCTTAGGCGGAGGAGGGCGAGGGGGCTGAGACATAAAAATCATCGAAAATAGTGTCGAATCCATACTTTTCGGGGTCGCTGAGATGAACAGTGACACTCCGGAATTTTTTAAATTCCAAGTTCACCACCCTTCGTGATGGGAGCAATGGGAGAGTGATATATAAAAATAATCAGAAATAGTGTCGAATCCATAGTTGTCGGGGTCGCTGAGGTGAATAGTGAGACTCCGGATATTTTATGAGTCGAAGTTCATCCCCCTATGGGGTGGAGGGGGAGGAGAGAGTGATGTATAAAATTAAACGGAAATAGTGTCGAATACATAGTTTTCGGGGTCGCCGAGGTGAATTGTACACTTCGGATTTTTAGTATCAGGAGACAAACCAGGTGGGGTTAGGGCACCCCAGGAACGCTTAGGGGCGGGGGGGGGGGGGCGAGGGGGGTTATATATAAATATCTCGAAAGTAGTGTCGAATCCATACTTTTCGTGCTCACTGAAATGAATAGCAACACTCCGGAATTTTTAATGTCCAAGTGGTGGGGGGCGATGGGAGAGTGATATATAGAAATAATAGAAAATACAGTCGAATACATGGTTTTCGGGGTCGGTGAGATGAATAGTGACACTCCGGATTTTTAGTATAAGGAGACAAACCACATGGGGGTAAAACACCCCAGGAACCGTTAGGGGCGGGGGAGGGTAAGGGGACTGAGATATACAAATCATCGAAAGTAGTGTCGAATCCATACTTTTCGGGTTCGCTAAGATGAATAGTAACATTCCCGATTTTTTAAAACTCAAAGTTTTAGGGTGGGGGAGAGGGGAGTGAGATGTAATAATAATCAAATATACTGCCGAATCCATAGTTTTCCGTATCGCTGAGATGAATAGTAACATTCCGGATTTTTAAAGTCTAACTTCAGCCCCCTTTGGCATAGGGGGTGAGAAAGGGTGAAAAAATAAATAGTCAGAAATGACCGACATAATGGACGTGTGTATGTTCCAGTATGAGTTTCAAGTATGACTTACTACCTGGAAAACATACTGTGGGAGTAAGACGCCCCTAGAACCACTAGGGAAGCGGGTGTTATATAATCCATATTAATAAATGGAAGTCAGTTTGACGCGAACTATATATACACAAATTAAGGCATGAAAATGACAACAGACGTGAAATCGTGAGACCATTCTAGGCATCTTAGAAATTTAAAACTTGGTACCAGACAAGATGACTTCAGGATCCCTAGAAAAAACTCAAATTTTCAAAATTCTCTGAGGGGTAAACGCTGGGAGTTTCCAATCTGCGTAAGAACACAGTCGTGATATTTATCCAGAACCTACAGGTTTTATGGGCTTAAAAGTTTCCTGAAAGTCCTGATTTTTAACCCCCTCTCCCATATCAAGATGGCAGCATAATCTCCCAGACGAGTTAGAAAATTGAAATTTGCCAAAATTATAGCTTTCAGCATGTAACCGACGAAAAATTTACGAGATGTTTAAAAATATTTTTTACTTCCGAAAATATCAAAATATGGAGGCAATTTTAATGACTGTGCAGTCCTTCCTTTCGATGTATTTCGTGGCTAAACGGTAAGTCGTATCACAAAACGGATGGCACAACCTCCGTTCAATTTGGAGTGATATACAACTTTGGTCCTATGACCTTTTGTCGTATCTCTATCCCTTATACATTAAATTTTTCTCTATTTCTGGATTTACCTAAATTTTTCACTTTGTACGCGTAATAATTGACGGTTTGATTCACTTATAGGAAAGATGGGATCATCAAATTCTACACGAATATTGGCCCACCCAGTAGCCATATGTGAGCCAAATTCTATGTTTGAATCTGTCGCATAAGTATCTGAAAAGTAATTTATGTGTGAAAACCTTACACAAATTTCACCCTATTCACCGTTTCTAAAACATAGTGAATTGTGGTAGACAAGTGCATCTGTCGTTATTATCACAACTGCACAACTCGCACTTTACATTGGAAACAACGTATGCAGACCTCCCTATGCTTTTTCTCGGATAACGCCAATTGACATGCAATTTAAAAGAATTATTATTCACTTCATGTACAGTAATTTACTTCGATATCCGTATACAATTTGGAATACTGTAGCGAAGCACGGGTACAATTGCTAGTATATATACTGTATACTGTATTTCATAAAATGATGTCATTCAGTCAGTAACCTTCAGTAAATATAATGAATATAATGGTGGCGTAATTTGAAACCAAGTAAAACAAATAAAATTCCAGTACTTTGTCAATGAAATGGCATGTGAATATGACTGATGTTTACAAAATAGTGTGCAATGTTATTTTTGTAATTAGGTTTGCAACAGAATAGTAGTAACAGTCTGACAGGCTGTAAATATGAAATTCCACGGCCCATTAAGGAAAGTGCTGCAGACAGCTGTTGATTCATGCAGACCATCACATTCTATTCTGTTATGTTCATCACACATGTTAACATTCACAGAGTTTTCTCCAATAATGTATTGCGCTGTGACGTATTCAGATATGGGCGTCACCGGCTTCCCACCAAAGTGACCGCGGTTCGGCGGCTGGACAAGGCACGTGGTACTGATGAAATGAAATGTCACATTCATGAAATTTGGATTCGAGTAAAACAAATAACTGTATTAAAAATCAGGTAAAATACGCTCGTACAACCTCTGCTTGTTAGCTTGCTCACTTGCTTGCTAGAATTACTTGTCAAGGTGACCATTATTCCAATCTCCACTTCATATAATAATAATAATAATAATAATAATAATAATAATAATAATAATAATAATAATAATAATAGCCAAATTACGAGTCTCGTTCTGGCCCGTAGCATGTGAATTCATTTGTCCTTCACTGAAGTGATGTGCTAATGAAATAGAGAGTGCGGTAGTTTCCTCATTGAATCAGGTGCTATTGAAAAGGCATCTGCCAAACTCTCTGAGATGTATACACCAACGGAATAGCCTGGTGCCCGTTGCTTAGATTCTACAGCTATAAGCTCAACCGACCAGTGAGCACTATGGTACTGGATTCGTTTCTCCTGATGGTAATGCTAGGACTCACTGCAAAGCATCCATCAGAGTTCATACGTGACGCTGATATCAGCATTTCTTTTATTGCCGGTAGGGGTTTAACGTCACGCTAATTCAGCTTTTTCTGCGACAATAGGATAGAAAAGGGCTAGAAGGGAAAGGATCGGAAAGGAAATGGCCGGGGCCTTAATTAAACTGCAACGCCAGCATTTTCCCGGTGTGGAAATGGGAAACAGCGGGAAGCCATCTTGAAGGCTCCTGATGGTGGGTATCGAATCCACAATCTCCCGAATTCAAACTCACGCCTCCGCGGCACATACGAAATATCAAATTCACTTGGTGAGCAAAATGAGCTTGCCACTAGGTCACTTGATCACTTGACATGTTATTTTAATTTTCCATAACTTCCAAGAACACATTCAGAAATCATAAGAGCTGCCTCAAAAGAATGGGGCCATCTATTTACAGATGAAACTTATGCACTGATCCGTAGTTAGAGACTTATGCAGTTCCTCTAAAGGCCATACGTGGTTGAAACAATTCACCCTCCAACAACGGGCTTCAAATGTGTACGACGCCCCATATATTTCCTCCAAAAATTGATACGGCGACATCTCTAATATATTTCATCTCAAGACTATGTATATGTGATCGAAGCACTATCCGAGCTTCACCCATCGTTCTGGCAATCGCCAATTACGAAGTTGCTCTGCCCGTTTTATTTCTCTCGGTGCTAGAGATCGAATGGAACAGATCGTACCATCGGGTATTACAGTAGTTGAACAGTATGTGGACGACGCACAGTTTTCATAGATACACGCACTTCAGATAACCTCAACAGGTCACATAAAACCTCGCCCATTGGATGTTAGTCGCCTCACTGCACTTCTCTGGATATATCAGGTTGATGCATAAATTCGTAGCGTTTTTTGCCACAAAAAAACTTTTTTAACTTTACTCAGTTGAGATACAAGGAAAGTACAAACTAATCAGTATCATATTATCTACATTATTAATTACTTTCTACCAACGATGAGGCAATTTCTCCTCTCAACGCCTGAGGAAAGGAGTTAAAGGCGCCAAGCCAGGTTCAAACAGTTTTCATTATCAAAGAAGTTTCTTTGAATAATTGTGGACAGAGATCGGAAATGATGGAAACATGAGGGCACAAGATAGGGGGAAATAATAGGGAGTGGAAAAGCCTCCAGTCAAGCTCCTGAATAGCTGTTTTTGTCAAGAAAGCGAATTGTGGGCGTGCATTTCGACTTCCTGAAAGAGAAACGAACCCATCTCCTCCTGAGCATGCTGATACAATGCCTGGTACCGTCTAGGAGGCCCGTCGTACCCTGCCCGCGTATAGAATAATATTTGCTAACCCACCCTCCCCCACCGGGTCTCAGTGTTATGAAAGGTGGTATTGTCAGGGTCCGACTCGTTGGCTGAATGGTCAGCGTACTGGCCTTCGGTTCAGAGGGTCCCGGGTTCGATTCCCGGTCGGGTCGGGGATTTTAACCTTCATTGGTTAATTCCAGTGGCCCGGAGGCTGGGTGTTTGTGCTGTCCCCAACATCGCTGCAACTCACACACCACACATAACACTATCCTCCACCACAATAACACGCAGTTACCTACACATGGCAGATGCCGCCCACCCTCATCGGAGGGTCTGCCTTACAAGGGCTGCACTCGGCTAGAAATAGCCACACGAAATTAAAAAAAATTAACTGTCAGGGTCAGTATTGCTGCAATAGCAATGGCAAACCACCTCACACCTTACTTTGTATACTGTTTTCATGCCACCATTGGCATTTGTGGTTTTCCCATAACCGTAAAACCCTATTAGTGCTACTTGATGATCCAATGAGCCTCTGGGTTGATGACCTAAAATATAGACTTCTTGGTGGTAGTTTTATGAACTTGTGGACAGAAGACGAACCTTCATAGGTCAGCAATTATATAACAAAAAATATTGAATATCTTGGACAAACCACTGACTCCCATAACAGTGCTTGTCACGAGGACTCGAAAATCTACCTATTGATAATGACTTTCGACGGTTATTTTGGAAATGTACTTATTTTCCCAACTCTACATAATGAAATAAGTAATAATATTATTTGGTTTACGACCCACTAACTACTTTTACGGTTTTCGGCGACGCCGAGGTGCCGGAATTTTGTCCCGCAGGAGTTCTTTTACGCACCAGTGAATCTACCGACACGAGGCTGACGTATTTGAGCACCTTCAAATACCACCGGACTGAGCCAGGATTGAACCTGCCAAGTTGGGGTCAGAACGCCAGCGCGTCAACCGTCTGAGCCACTCAGCCCGGCTCTGGCATAATGACTTAAGAAATCCATTATACTGGTATTGTTCCCTGCAAGCCTTCAAACATTCTCCATGTTCTACCCCCCCAAGTAATTGGAAATGCTCAGAATAGCTCATGTCTGCCTGGCTCCTTGGCTGAATGATCAGCGTCATGGTCTTCGGTCCGTAAGGCTCTGGATTCAATTCCCGACCGAGTCTCGTTAAAGCTATTGCCTCGTGTACTGGATGTTTATGCTTGTCTCAGTACATTCCTGTTCATTTATACAAATAACGCATCACACTATCAACCACCATAGGAAAACGTGACCGGGCTGAGTGGCTCAGACGGTTGAGGCGCTGGCCTTCTGTCCCCAACTTGGCAGCCTCGTGTCGGTAGATTCACTGGCGTGTAAAAGAACTCCTGCGGGACAAAATTCCGGCACCTCGGCGTCGCCAAAAACCGTAAAAGAAGTTAGTGGGACGTAAAAGCAAATAACATTATTATTATTATTATTATTATTATTATTATTATTATTATTATTATTAGAAAAACGTGAGGTACAGTTCGCCCCCATAACGCCGCCAGTAGGTGTGAAATGAAGAAGAGTAAGAATAAGAATAGATCATAACTACTGAATGAATTTTTATAAAGATGCAGAGAACAAAACTGGTGAATGCGTTGTCTTTAACTCCAGAAATATTTTGTCCATATTTCATTTCATTTCATTTACATGGTACTACAGCCCTTGAAGGGCCTTGGCCTACCAAGTGACCGCTGCTCAGCCCGAAGGCTGCAGATTAAGAGGTGTCGTGTGGTCAGCACGACGAATCATCTCGGCCGTTATTCTTGGCTTTGGAGACCGGGGCCGCTATCTCACCATCAGATAGATCCTCAATTCTAATCACGTAGGCTGAGTGGACCTCGAACCAGCCGTCAGGTCCACGTAAAAATCTCTGACCTGGCCGGGAATCGAACCCGGGGCCTCCGGGTAAGAGGCAGGCACGCTACCCCTACCCCACGGGGCCGGCATTATATCCATACTCGCAGTCATTTCCGATAATCTGAAATACATTCTGCACATAACATTCAAGTTCTCACTCCGATGATCTAATCCAAACAGTTCATACTTTTATACGTAGGATATGAAGTCTGAGAATATTTTCTTATGTTGTGAATTATTCTGCCGAGGAGTTCAGAAGTGGGATATGGCTTGTCGTGCAAGTCGCACCACGTTTTTGTTCCTTTTCTTTTTTACATGTGCTACTGTATGTAGGAAGACGAGAAGTTTATACCTTAGAAAAGAAGAACACTTTTGTGGTGCGAAAAAGTTTGCAGAAAAGAAAATAAGCCATTTTTGTTGCGAATATTTTGTGGTTCCCTTGTGAAGAAGCGAAGCTCCACCGGCGCCCGTCCGGTCCTGCCAGATTATTGATCAGAACTGAGCACTTCCAATTGCTACCCATTCACAGACAGAGGTGGCAACAAAAGTTTTAGAACCACTTCAAGGATGGACTTACTATTTTACCATACTGTTACATAAGCATTTCAAAGAATACATGTGTAGGGGCCGTGGTAACCTAGTAGCATATTCCTTGGCTTCTCACCAAGGTCACGATTCGTATCTAGGTCAATGCATGTGGGATTTTTGAACTGATATGTTGCTTCCAAGTGGTTTGGATTCAACGTAGAACTGACGGTCTCCTGGCTACAATCACGACGTCAAACTGCATATAAAACAACAAGATTGCTTTTAATGCATCTATTTTAGTATACCGGGTGAATTAAAAGGTTGCGACAAAACTGAAATTTCGAGGGCACGAACAGGGCACTGAGCACCCACTAGACGGTAATGCTGTCTCTCAGGCCAAGGAGATTTGTCTCGGAGATTTGATTTGCGGAGTTCAGGTGGATGCAGCCGTGGCCTATTAGGGAACTGTTCCGGCAGACACCATCGTGCAGGAGAATGGAAAAGCACGGAAAGCCATTTTCAGGACAGCCGGCAATGGGGAGCATCAAGGTTAGTAAACCTAGGCGTTGTCAGGGCGAAGCTTACTCTACTCTACTCTACCCGGTGGAAATTTCGAACAGCTTTGGTGAACAACATGCTGTGTCCGGTACTAATTTCACCCAGTGCACAAACAACTATAACTTCACTGATTGTGATCTTTTCATTAGTTAGGAATATAAAGTGTTTTAGAAAAATAAATCACACAGATAGTCCATTATGTCGTTCCTGACAATCCCAGGTTCTCCCTAACGCAGAGTTTCGGCCTAGACTACATGTTCCTATTCGAATGTTGTATTTTGACCCCTGTGTGGGCAACCTCTTGAATAACCTTGTCTATAATATATATGGCAGATGCGCTCTCCAATTATCTGCCTAATCCAAGTTTTAAGACATATTCTCACTAATTAATATCAAAATAAATGGGCGGATGAGGGTTCTTTTTCTCTGACATGGGATTAAATACCGCCTCCGTGACAGATCGCCAGTGCA
Source organism: Anabrus simplex (assembly GCF_040414725.1). Classification (NCBI taxonomy): domain Eukaryota; kingdom Metazoa; phylum Arthropoda; class Insecta; order Orthoptera; family Tettigoniidae; genus Anabrus; species Anabrus simplex. The sequence goes on along the minus strand of NC_090265.1, from coordinate 468,579,049 downwards.
GTACAATGCAGATTTTCTGACTCATCGTGTATTTGTCAGAAACAGATAAGTAAAAGGGTCTCGGGCTCTCATGTGCTCGTTCTCAACAACAACAACAACAACAACAACAACAACAACAACTACTACTATTATTACAAAAAGGAGCATCTTATTAGTGAGATACACGCTCGATAACTTCAGTTCTTTGGGAAAACCGCACACTGTATTTTTGGCTGAGTGAAAAATTGATCTGATCTCAATCTACTTTAGATCAAGTTACTTCTTTCGTACACTCTTAGTTAGAGTCTCTTACTGTAGCTGAGATGAACATATCGCCAACGTAGAATGAAAAGTCATTGATATTACGAAGAGGATAGAAACGGATCACAGTTCCAAAATGCACTAGAAGATGCATTTGTTGATTCTACTTGCAGAAGTCTACGATATTTCCCTTCATAACAATGACATCCTCCACTTGTATACAAAGGTATTTAACCACAAGATATGGGATATCGAGTTGTTTGAGTGAAGGTAACTTATTATTTATAAATTTGTATCGGTATAAAAATAAGAGTGGTGCATTATGACTGAAATCGTCATCATCATCATCATCATCTGTTTACCCTCCAGGGTCGGTTTTTCCCTCGGACACAGCGAGGGATCCCACCTCTACCGCCTCAAGGGCAGTGTCCTGGAGCTTCAGACTCTTGGTCGTGGGATACAACTGGGGAGAATGACCAGTACCTCGCCCAGGCGGCCTCACCTGCTATGCTGAACAGGGGCCTTGTGGAGGGATGGGAAGATTGGAAGGGATAGAACAAGGAAGAGGGAAGGAAGCGGCCGTGGCCTTAAGTTAGGTACCATCCCGGCATTCGCCTGGAGGAGAAGTGGGAAACCACGGAAAACCACTTCCAGGATGGCTGAGGTGGGAATCGAACCCACCTCTACTCAGTTGACCTCCAGAGGCTGAGTGGACCCCGTTCCAGCCCTCATACCACTTTTCAAATTTCGTGGCAGAGCCGGGAATCGAACCCGGGCCTCTGGGGGTGGCAGCTAATCACGCTAACCACTACACCACAGAGGCGGACGACTGAAATCGTGTGGTCTCAAAACTTACGAATATAAAAATTCACGAATTCCAAGAAGAGGATGAGTAAGAGTAGGTTTCCTTATCTGGGCCAGTCTCAAAACTCACGAGCCGGGCCAGTTTTCCTTTGAATGGATAAATGCCCACCCTTCCCACAAAAGGACTGTAGATATTTGAAAAGTAATCGGAGTTGTACCAAAAGGTTTCATTGTTAGCGTCAGCTGGAACTGCATGTCGTCTTGTAATTGGCACCTCTCTCATCAAGAGGTGAGCCTGTCGTGTAGCCTCGCGCAAACTACACGCGACAGGAGGTTGAGAAACCCACGGACATCAGGTACATACTGGTGGGCTGTTTCACTTAAAATGATATTGTCACTTACAATATACCTTAATAGGCACACGAGGATAACAGTTCATTTCAAAACCATATTGTTTCGCCCGGCTTTTTTTTTTTTTCGCTGTTTAAGAAACCTATACTGATGAACAACAAATTTAGTTTACCCTTTTGCAAAGTAACGAATTCCATGTTGAGCACTGCTCAGTGGCACCAAGCAGAATAACTGGGTAAAGATCGGTGTTATACTTGGAGAATTTTGTCCGTGGTAGGGTGATAATTCTTGTTAACAAAACATGGTATATCCCATTCTAAAAATGAGTGGACAAACATAGTTTGAAAGCAGCGTGAACCACGGCGAACCTTATCCCTCCTGCAGTAATTGCAGGCACCTGCTGTCCGAAGTCGTAAATTTTGAGACTCATTAGAACGTTATTTAGCTACTAGCTAACTACTGGTGAATTTTGATACTATTTCCTATTGATTTTAGCTCGTCAGTTTTGAGACTCGTGAGTTTGAGACGTAACTATACTACCGATTTTCCCGGAATCGGAGTGAGAAATACAAAGGAAAATTCACTTGAGATTTTGACTATGTTTAAATTGTTTTCTTTCAGTAAAGTCCTATATCGGATACGGGACGTAAAAGTGAATTCTTACACATCGTATGCATTTTTCCCTTTTGTTCTCAACAAACATGTAAGCCTAAATGAAGTTCCGTGAATGAATTAGAGGTGCCATAAGACCTATCTGTGTCGGTGAGACGTAAAGCCACTAGCAAAAGTAATACGGCTGAAGATATCATCACGCTGACCATATGGTGGTCGAATATCTACAGGTCATTTTATTGGGTAGCAGTCGTCCTCGCAGGCAAGGCCCTAATGAGCTGCTTCACTGGGTTTGGTTGGTTGGTTTCGTTTATTCATTCGATTGATTGATTGATTGATTGATTGATTGATTGATTGATTGATTGATTGATTGATTGATTGATTGATTGATTGATTGATTGATTGATTGATTGATTGATTGATTGATTGATTGATTGATTGATTGATTGATTGATTGATTGATTGATTTCGATTAAGTTCAATTTTGTTGGACAGTTCCTTATTACAATATTACGAATGAATATATTTAGCTGTGTGGTTAGGAGCGCGCAACTCTGAGCTCACATCCGGGAGATGGTGGGTTCGAACTCCACTGTCGGCAGCCCTGAGAATGGTTTTCCGTGGTTTCCCATTTTCACACCAGGCAAATGCTAGGACTGTACCTTAATTAAGGTCACGACCGCTTCCTTCCCATTCCTAGACCTTTCCTGTCCCATCGTTGCCATAAGACCTATCTGTGTCGGTACGACGTAAAGCACATAGCAGCAAGAATTTATTTAAATTTAAACGTTATGCTCCCAGTGTTGGCATTATTTGTGTCTTACCGTTGTTAATAATAAGAAACTGATGTCTACAATCATCCTTATCTACCATCAGAAGATACCATTTTTAATCATACCATAAATTCATAACGGTCCATTTCTAAAATGATAATGTATTAAGTATCTTCTTCTTCTACTCCTTCTTGGCGTTTGGCCTGCTGGTGCTGGGTAGGCTCGCTGGATCTTGGGACATCACTTAATATGATTGTTGGTGTCAACTGAATGCAAGTTGGTATTTCTCAGGTCTAGGTTTATGGTACCTTGCCAACGCTGTTTCAGTCAACACCTTTGTTGACGCCCATCAGTTCATAAGTTGTGTGCGGTTCTCTCTACACTATCTGATCAAAAACATCCGGTCGCCTGCCTGAAATTACACTTAGATTTTACCCATGTCATGTTCCCTATTATTGGACATTGATATAGGGTGAGGTTCACCATTCGCCTGTAACTCTGCTGGTGGGGATACTTTCAATGAGGTATTCGAATGTCTGTGGAGGAATGGCAGCGCATTCTCCCTCAAGAGCCGAAACCAAAAGTAGTGATGTTGGACTCTGGTGTCTGGAGGGAAGTTGACGTTCTAACTCATCCCACCTCCTCCGTACGTCACTCTTGGCACTACACGATTGCAAGTAAAGTTTTCCAGGCTTTCACCAAAGCCAAACCCTTCCATCGGACTTCCAGAGGGTATAGCGTGATTCATAACTCCAAATGACTCGTTTCCAGTCATCCACTGTCCAGTGGCGTTGCTCTTCACACCACCTCGAGCGTCGAGGTTTGGCTTATGAGGTGCTAGTTCGACCATTGTACACCATTCTGTTTAACTCCCGAAGCATATTCATTGTGCTGGCTGAACAGTTAGACCACACAGGAACTAACGAGTGTTTCCTTCTCCTTATTTCTTGCGATTTCTTACAACAACCTTTTGCTATGCTCGATGATCCCTGACCGATATCAAATGAAGTCTGCGTGGTATTGGTTTAGCTCCGGTTGTTCCTTCGCGTTTCCAATTCACAATCTTATCACCAACAATCGACCTGGGCAGCTTTAGAAGGGTTGAAATGTCCCTGACGGATTTGTTACTCAGGTGACATCAATCACAAGTCCGCTTTCGAAGTCACTGAGCTCTCCTGACCGACCAATTTTGCTGTTACTGCTTTTCTACTGACAACACAATACTCCCCGCCTCCTTTTATACCGGTGGGCCCTCCTCTCGTGACATCTATGGGTCACATTTCGTAGGAGTGCCCGGATGCTTTTGATCAGATAGTGTATGTCAGAATGTGCTGCTTGTCAGGTGTCGCCGTACCACCAAAGACGTCTTTCTCGAAGTTTTTCATGAATGAATACAACACCCTCTTATGTCATATCATCATTGGTGACATGGTCTAGACGTCACCAGACAAGCACAATGTCCAGTGACGCATTTCCATCTCTATGACATGGAGCTAGTTCTCAGCGCTCTAAGTTGCACGCCAGCACTCAGCTTCATACAGGGAAAGTTGCACAATATATTTTGGATTTCAGATGGACTGAGATTTTACCATTATACAGCACCTCAATGCATGTCTTGTAACACAGTCATCTTGCATTCATTCTGGATTAAATGTGACTGAAAATTGGTGTCCAGTGCGCGGAGGGAACGTCTGTTATTGATCATTATGGTACTTACAATTTATGAACGAATAAATCTGCTCGATTGTGATTTCAGATGTGAGGGAAGAAACATGTACAGGTACACTCTCAGATACAAACGGAAAATCTATTTCAAGTCGATGAGTAAAAGCGCGACTGAAAAGAAGGAGCATATTACCTGTGCTAATATAATGAGTGCATCAGAATTTATCCAGAAGTAATCGTGGGCTCATATTGTACTTTCTATTCTATTAACAGAAGAATGTCATCTAGTACGAGCCCATCACTGAGAGAGTGATAAGGATAAACTTCGCAGTCAAACCAGGGAAAATACGTCTGATTCAGATATGCATGCCAACAATCAATTCCAGTGATGAGGAGAGGATGAGTATACTGCAGAGCCGCAGATCTTCTGAGAGGTATACTAAACAAAGAAGAGGTGATCCCAATTGGTGACTTCAACGCCAAAGTGGGCAAAAAAGATGGGGATCATCTCAGGGGAGTGGTAAGGATTTTTAGACTGGAAGTGAGGAAAGACAGAGGAGAGTGGCTCATCCAATTCACCTTGGAAAATGACCTGCCTACCTACCACAAACAACAAACCAAAATCAAAAACATATTGGCTTGGAAAAGATGGACGACGTCCATAAAGAATATGAAGACAAGCCTGGAGTGGAATACGATTCGGACACCCCCCCCCCCTGCGTATCTCCGCAAACAAAATTAAGTCCTTGAAGGAAGTCAAGAGGCAAAACATGATACGAATCGTCAATTACAAAGACCGAGCTCGATAGCTGCAGTCGCGTAAGTTCGGCCAGTATCCTGTATTCGGGAGATAGTGGGTTCGAACCCCACTGTCGGCAGTCCTGAAGATGGTTTTCCTTTGTTTCCCATTTGCACACCAGACAAATGCTGGGACTGTACCTAAATTAAGGCCATGGAAGCTTTCTTCCCACTCCTAGCCCTTTTCTATCCCATCGTTGCCGTAAGACCTATTGGGTCGGTGCGACGTAAAACTACGTGTAAAAAATTCAATTACAAAGAAGCCTTCCAACAAAAGTTGGAAGAGAAGCTCACTATTGAAATGAACGGAGATGTCAGCAAAGTTTGAGGAAACATAAAAAAAAGTATTGGAAGCAGTGAAGGAGTGCAGAATATTCATGACCAACAAGAGAAAGCAATAGATCTGCGACATCACCTTATGGATCGTGGAGGGAAGACAGCATAACAAGTGCAGTATGGGTGATGCGCATACCATGGGTTGGACAATTCAGATCAGTCAACAGATCACAAGAACTTTCTTGCAACGCCACGCATAAAGACACGAGTCGCATGAGTTATTCCAGACAGACCATCATAGATGAGAAGAATCAAGATAGCGGATCCAGTGGGTATCGCACAACTATGGTGAAGGTACTATGCCAAGTTCGTCAAGAAGGACCAAGGTCAGTTAGCCCCAGTACAGATCTCATGTGAGTTGGAGTCCTTCAGTCTCAGACTAGATGTTGAGAAAACCATCAGTTGACTAAAGGACGGGAAATTGCCAGAAGTAGATGGAATCACGGGGGAAGTCTTGAAGAATATGGGGACGGCAGGAGACCAAGAGGCTAGATACCGATGAGGCGAGTGGACCAGCTGCAGCCCCTACTTTGGAAGTCTCTATATGAGGCACCCCAAGCGACAGTGCAAGAGACGACTGGTGAGAGAGAATTTTTTTTTTGCTAGTTGCTTTACGTCGCACCGACACAGATAGGTCTTATGGCGGCGATGGGACAGGGAAGGGCTTGGAGTGGGAAGGAAGCGGCCGTGGCCTTAATTAAGGTACAGCCCCAGCACTTGCCTGGTGTGAAAATGGGAAACCACAGAAAACCATCTTCAGGGCTGCCGACAGTGGGGTTCGAACCTACTATCTCCCTAATACTGGATACTGGTCGCACTTAAGCGACTGCAGCTATCGAGCTCGGTGAGAGAGAACAAGGCAGTTGACAGACTGAAGCACCTTCACGCTCTGTTAAGGGCAACGAGCTAAGGAAGAGGATTCAACGAATAAATACAGCATTAAGTGGGTAATGATAATAAACGTATATAAATATAAAACAAATCAAATACATAAGTATTCATAATCTGTACAGAGAACAAAACTTTCAAAACGGAAACGTTCAGTTTTATATTTGTTTAAACTCTTTGGACCGAAGTATCCCAAGATGTCACCTGGCCTTATTAACAGAATAACACAGTTAGGTCGTATTCAATGTGTTTTCTGTTGTTAAATGTATTATTGACGAAGTTTCTATACACTATTTTGGTGAATTTGTATATAAACGAATGCGTGAAAGTGCGATAAAATGAGTAATAACACGAAAACGAAAAATACGTGGCGATGGGCGGTTGTTGATTTGTTGAAGTTCCCGATATTATTAAACAGGATTGATCATTGGAAGCATGAGCTAAACAGTCATAGAGATTCCTTTTTTATTTACAAGTTTTTACGTCGCACCGACACACATAATTATTAAGGCGACTATGGGACAGGAACGGGCTAGGAGTGGGAAGGAATCGGCCGTGGCATTTAATTAAGGTACAGCCCCAGCAATTGCCCGGGGTAAAAATGGGAAACCACGGAAAACCATCTTCAGGGCTGCCGACAGTGGCGTTCGAACCCACTAACTCCCGAATAACGGATACTGGCCGCACTTAAGCGACTGCAGCTATCGAGCTCAGTCAAGGAGATTGTTGGCTAGGTAATACATGGAGTTTTATCTACACTTGCCTAAAAGGAAAAGAACATTTTTTTTTTTGCTAGTGGCTTTACGTTACACCGACACAGATAAGTCTTATGGCGACGATGGGAAAGGAAAGGCCTAGGAATTGGAAGGAAGCAGTCGTGGCCTTAATTAAGGTACAGCCTCAGCATTTGCCTGATGTGAAAATGGGAAACTACCGGGAGAGTTGGCCGTGCGCGTAGAGGCGTGCGGCTGTGAGCTAGCATCCGGGAGATCGTGGGTTCGAATCCCTACTGTCGGCAGCCCTGAAGATGGTTTTCCGTGGTTTCCCATTTGCACACCAAGCAAATGTGGGGCTGTACCTTAATTAAGGCCACGGCCGCTTCCTTCCAATTCCTAGGCCTTTCCTATCCCATCGTCGCCATAAGACCTATCTGTGTCGGTGCGACGTAGAGCCCGTAGCAAAAAAAGAAAATGGGAAACCACGGAAAACCATCTTCAGGGCTGCTGACAGTGGGATTCGAACCCACTATCTCCCGACGCAAGCTTACAGCCGCGCGCTCCTAACCGCATGGCCAACTCACCCGGTAAAAGAACAAGTGTCATTAGAAAAATGTATATTCAAGAGTAAAATCGGAAATAATATGATGATATATAAAATCGTATAACGGGAGAAAATCTCCAAAGTCTGACGCCAATTGTAATGTTCAAGCGAACGCTCACTTCTTGAGCCGGGAATTGTACAGTCGCTCAAAAACAGAATGAACACATGGTATTGTATAAGTTCGCAGGTACATTTTTCTCAGAAACAATTGAATCTATACTGTTTGAAGTACCGGGCGAGTTCACCGTGCGGTGGGAAAAGTTTTCCCATTTTCACACTAGGCAAATGATGGGGTTGTACCTTAATTATTCTTTTACATTTTTACAATCTACTTTACGTCGAACCGACACAGATAGGAGTGGGAAGGAAGCGGCCGTGACCTTAATTAAGGTAGAACCCCAGCATTTGCCTGGTGTGAAAATGGAGAACTGCGACTAACCATCTTCTTGGCTGCCGACAGTGGGACTCGTACCCACTATCTCCCGGATGCAAGCTTACAGCTGTGCGCCCCTAACTGCACGACCAACTCGCCCGGTGTACCTTAATTAAAGGCCACGGCCGCCTCCTTCCCACTCCTAGGCTTTTCCTATCCCATCGTCGCCATAAGACCTATCTGTGTCGGTGCGACGTCAAAAAATTGTAAAACAATAATAATAATAATAATGTCCGCCTCTGTGGTGTAGTGGTTAGCGTGATTAGCTGCCACCCCCGGAGGCCCGGGTTCGATTCCCGGCTCTGCCACGAAATTTGAAAGGGAACGAGGGAAGTCAACTGAGTAGAGGTGGGTTCGATTCCCACCTCAGCCATCCTGGAAGTGGTTTTCCGTGGTTTCCTACTTCTCCTCCAGGCGAATGCCGGGATGGTACCTAACTTAAGGCCACGGCCGCTTCCTTCCCTCTTCCTTGGCTATCACTTCCAATCTTCCCATCCCTCCACACGGCCCCTGATCAGCATAGCAGGTGAGGCCGCCTGGGCGAGGTACTGGTCATACTCCCCAGTTGTATCCCCCGACCAAGAGTCTGAAGCTCCAGGACACTGCCCTTGAGGCGGTAGAGGTGGGATCCCTCGCTAAGTCCGAGGGAGAAACCGAACCTGGAGGGTAAACAGATGATGGTGAATAATAATAATAATAATAATAATAATAATAATAATAATAATAATAATAATAATAATAATAATAATAATAATAATAATAATGTCCGCCTCTGTGGTGTAGTGGTTAGCGTGATTAGCTGCCACCCCCGGAGGCCCGGGTTCGATTCCCGGCTCTGCCACGAAATTTGAAAAGTGGTACGAGGGCTGGAACCGGGTCCACTCAGCCTCGGGAGGTCAACTGAGTAGAGGTGGGTTCGATTCCCACCTCAGCCATCCTGGAAGTGGTTTTCCGTGGTTTCCCACTTCTCCTCCAGGCGAATGCCGGGATGGTACCTAACTTAAGGCCACGGCCGCTTCCTTCCCTCTTCCTTGCCTATCCCTTCCAATCTTCCCATCCCTCCACACGGCCCCTGATCAGCATAGCAGGTGAGGCCGCCTGGGCGAGGTACTGGTCATACTCCCCAGTTGTATCCCCCGACCAAGAGTCTGAAGCTCCAGGACACTGCCCTTGAGGCGGTAGACGTGGGATCCCTCGCTAAGTCCGAGGAAGAAACCGAACCTGGAGGGTAAACAGATGATGAATAATAATAATAATAATAATAATAATAATAATAATAATAATAATAATAATAATAATAATAATAATAATAATAATAATAATGTTTGGAGTGGGTATTCACAGGATTTGTATCCACAAGCGAGGTAAACTATACATTAAAAAACATCCGAAAATATTAAATATGAAAAATATACAATACCTTGCACTCATTCTTTTCTTTTCTTTTTTTCTTGAACGACAATACATTCGAATATAGGTCCATCATTTCGCCTATAATTTTAGTTCTGCCTTAGTATTTTTATTTTTGTTCTTTAATTATAAAATAAAGGTTTCTACTTCCTTGAATACGGATTAAAGTTCATCATCTGATGTTAATTTTTACCTTCGTTTGCTCCCAAAGTTTAGCGTTTCGTATATATTTCCCACCCTCTTTCAAGTATTACTGTTTTGCGTTTTAACTCCTTTCAGTGTGTATAATTTTAATTTCGAGCTCTATTGTTTTTACTCTCCTTTAATTATGGATGTTGACGTTTTAGAGATTAAGTGGATATTTCGTTTATCTTTTCAGTTAATTTAGCTGGACTAGTCTCGTATTGTAGTTCTATTTTTTTTTGATTTTTATGCAGTTTGCTTTACGTCGCCCAGCCACAGATAGGTCTTACGGCGGCGATGGAATATGAAAGGCCTTAGGAGTGGGAAGGAAGCGGCCGTGGTCTTAATTAAGGTAGAGTCCCAGCATTTCCCTGGTATGAAAATGGGAAACTGCGGAAAACCATCTTCTGGGCTGCCGACAGTGGGGCTCGAACCCACTATCTCCCGGATGCACGCTTACAGCTGCGCGCTCCTAAACGCACGGCCAACTCGCCCGGTACTAATAGTTTTGTTCTGATAAATTTTGTGTACATTTTGCTATGTGGTGTGTGTTTCTTTATGGTATTTATTTATTTATTTATTTATTTATTTATTTATTTATTTATTTATTTATTTATTTATTTATTTATTTATTTATTTATTTATTTATTTATTTATTTATTTATGGCTTTTTTCAGTGGCGAAGTTAGGACTCGAGGCCCTCTCTTCCATTTAACCACATACTAATCAAAATCTTAAGTAAAATACTGAGATATTTAAAATTGTTAAAACTAAAAAAAATTAATAGAATTGAGAATAAATTTAAATGCATTACTAAGTTAATACTAAAAGTAATTAATATTAAAAACTCTTAATAATGACTAATCCTCAGGCCTGCACACATTCATACTTCAACCATTCAGTCATTTGTCCTCAGGAGGTAGTCTCGGCAGGTGACCTTAAATATTTGTAAAGAGCTAGTTTCTCTGACCTGAGCTGGCAGGGAATTCCATAATCTGACGCCGGTCACCACAAACGATCTATTAATTTTATTTGTGCGGTGCACTGGAATAGAAAGAGAGGATCTGGAACGCGTATTTAAGTTGCGAAATGATGATAAAAAGGTGAATTTAGAAGAAATATAGGCCTACAGCGGCTGATTTTCAGCTAGTACTCTAAACACCATCATGTGTATCACATGGCATCAAATCATAATGCCAGCACACGGTAAGTGCGTCCATGCGATTTTTATTTATTTATAATGTATGACTACCACTCTTTGTGTGTAGAGATTTTACTTCTTTCTTAAATGAATTAGGGATATGTATTTAGGAAAGATGAGAATAACAACTGTATAATAGTGACTCGTTCCAGACCTTTAAACCTGTCTTTATACAGAGCCAGTGACTGATCTCGATGCTTCACGAATATCAGCTTGCTAAATATCTTTTAGATCAAGGTTAGAAATGAGAATGACGGGAGATGTTCTCCACGTAAGAAGAACCGTACAAAAAATACTAATTGTATGATCACAGCTACAAGTGACAGACCTTCCGAAGGAGGTGGCATTAGACAGCCTGCCTACCAATTTCACATTCCAAAAATTGTGCTGTTGACTAGCAACGAAAGCGCAATTCTACTGGACGGTTTATATGACTGAGTTAATTTAATTTTGTCGGATGACACTGAGTGCACAAACATACATATTTAACATGCTAACAACAATCACATGAAATGCTGAACATTTTGAGAGCATTTCAGAGATCGACTACCTCAACCGAAATTGAACCCATGAACTCGCAATCATGAGTCGGGCAGTCGACTACTGTGTCGCACAGCCAGTTAGAACAATGCAATGTTATCGAACTTCTAAGGGCAATCACAGTTGCCATTGCATGAGGTACACACATAATTCCTTCACTTAATTCTTGTAATACGGGAGGAACACGTCTTCCATTTATATATACTGTGACTTGGCACCGCCAGAATTGTACATTTTAGGCCTGTAATGGGATATATGCGCTCTCAGATTTGCAGCGATAGCACAGACAGATGTATGCCACGCCACAGAATGCCTTGCAGGCAAGCGTTGAAATGGTCTGGAACTAACGTCATGGCAAGTGACACGGATCAAATGACCGGTCTAGATGCTGATAGGCTATCTCGCTGGCTTGCAATTCTACTATAAATCTTGCCGAACATTGGAGACATCCTCTTCGACATGATACGCACTTCTTCAGAATACCATTTGTCCGGGTTAATAAACAGGCGCGAGCCGCCACGAAATGACGACAGAAAGCAGAACCACGTCCGAAAGCTCACTGAGTAAATATATATATTTATATATATAATAATTGAAGCACTCTGTGCCGCGGCCACGGTTGCGGGTTTTTACGTAGAGTGCGTGCCGCAGAAGAGGTATTGTCGAAATGAAGTATCTAATTTGAATTTTTCCAACACTGGGACGGTAGATGGTCCGCCTCTGTGGTGCAGTGGTTAGTGTGAACAGCTGCCACCCCCGGAGGCAGCGAAAAGTGGTACGAGGGCTGGAACGGGGTCCACTCTGCCTCGGGAGGTCAACTGAGTAGAGGTGGGTTCGATTCCCACCTCATCCATCCTGGAAGTGGTTTCCGTGGTTTCTCACTTTTCCTCCAGGCAAGTGCCGGGTTCGTACCTAACTTAAGGCCACGGCCGCTTCCTTCTCCCTTCCTTGTCTATCCCTTCCAATCTTCCCATCCCCCGCAAGGCCCCTGTTCAGCATAGCAGGTGAGGCCACCTGGGCGAGGTACTGGTCATCCTCCCCAGTTGTATCCCCGACCCAGAATCTGAGCTTCAGGACACTGCACTTGAGGCGGTAGAGGTGGAATCCCTCCCTGAGTCCGAGAGGAAAAACGAGGGTAAACAGATAAAGAAGAAGAAGAAGGAACGGTAGATGTACTCGGCTAGTCGCCTCACAACGCTCGGCCACCCCATATATGAGACGCTCCCGATAATCCGTATTATCTTCGGCATTTCTGACTTTGAATTTTTTGGAATTTTATAACCTCCCCAATGCGTTTTCTATCATTCTGAATCCATTTATCGCCCGCATGTCCAGACATGCTGCGTGTGAGAGATGTGTTTCGCACTACTTCACATCACAGATCTTTCAAACGTTCCCCCTTTGATTTGTATTTCACCGAATACTTGTAAAACTCACCGAGACGAATCAAACGAAACCCCACACGACGTGCTACCACGTCGGAGTCCAGAGCTGCTTTGATTGCGAGCCTCATATCGGTGATGCCATTGTACCTCTTGATGGCGTCATACGGAAGTGAAAGACCTGTTACTGAGTTCATCGGTCCTTCCTCTTTTGAGGTTTAGAACTCTGTTGTCGCACGTGTTGTCCAAAAGTAAAACGTACCTTTCTTGAAATGCTCACCAGCAGAAGTACACTTCCGAAACTACACTCGTATTCTGCGTCTAAAAGCTACAGTTACTTCACTAAAGTTTTGAGGTAAGCAAACTACGACTCGGGCCATTTTAAAGCGATTATATTTACACTATAATGGTGTGTGACCTCCGAAGAGGCCCGGAGGAGGTCTTCCGAGTTGACTCCTGATCGGCGACCTGAGAGTCTGTGGGAACGGGGCGCTACCTATGATAAAGACGGCACACGCCCCCAGCTCCCGAACCATCGGAATTAACCAATAAAGTTAAAATCCCTTATCCGGACGCTATCGAGCCCGTGACCCCATGGACCTAAGGTCAGCACGTAATCATTTAGCTTTAAAGCCGAACATACTTATGCTGAGGATGGCTGAATGCAATCTGTTCAATGCGCTTCATGATGAAATGAAATACTGTGTGGCCTCCGGAGAGGCCTGACGTTACACAACAAACAGTTGGTAATCGCCTGCGTGCAGCTGGCTTACGAGCCCGTGTCCCTGCAGAAGGTGTTCCATTGACCCCACAACAGCGACTTGTAAGGCTGGTCTGGTGTCGAGAACGATCGATGTTGCTCGACGAATGGCATAGGGTCGTCTTTAGTGATGAATCGCGCTTCTGTCTTGTCCGTAGTGATCGCCGGAATCGTGTGCGCCGACGTACCGGGGAGAGGGGCCGCCCAGATCTTATTGTTGAGAGGCACACAGGGCCAACACCAAGCATTATGGTCCGGGGAGCTATTGGCTGTAATGTGAAATCACAATTAGTGCTTGTTGAGGGCACTATGACTGGTCGACAGTACGTTGATAGGGTACTCAATCCAGTGGTTGTCCCTATGATGGCGAACATTGCTAATGGAATGTTTCAGCAGGACAATGTGCGGGTTCACACTGCACGCATCTCCAGAGAATCTGATCACGACATCACAACCTTAGAATGGCCCGCCAGATCCCCGGACCTCAGTCCTATTAAGTATGTGTGGGACATGATGGGTCGACAACTGGCCAACCGTCCTCAGCCACCCACAACTCTGGAACAACTGACCCGTGCAGTGCAGTAAGCATGGGCCACAATTCCTCAGGAAGCGATCCAGGGCCTTATTGACTCCATGCCTTGACGAATTCATCAATGTATTGCTACTCGCGGTGGGCACATCCTGTATTGATTGTTGTCCAAACTTGCGGTCAGAGGGACCTGAAAGTGTAATCATCGAAGCACAACCGAGCACTCGTCCTACATGTTCAGTTGCAGCAATGTAGCACCACTCCTTCTGGGTGTTGCAATTTCCATTTTCTTCAGTGTAGTATGCCCGACTCATGTATCCCAGTTCGCGGAGTCGATCCCGGCTGCAGTAGTCCAGTTTTTAAGGGCGGTCAAAAATCGTGTCATTCTATATAATTGTTGTTTGGATGTTAAATACCTCTAGTAGTGTCTGGCTCCATGGCTAATTGTTTAGCGTATTGGCCTTTGGTCACAGGGGCCCCGGGTTCTATTCCCGGAAGGGTCGGGCATTTTAACCATAATTGGTTAATTCCGCTGGCACGGGGCTGGGTGTACGTGTCGTCATCATCTCGCTATTTAGAGGCTAGCTATCATCTCTGGACGCCCCTTAAATTTTGGATACTGACAAGCTAAACCCAGTCACGCTTCGCTGTGGCTCAATATGATATGAAATGAATGGGTATGGAAATAAATATATTCTAGCGAACATGTGAACAATCGAACTTTTGAACATACGAATTAAATTAATGTAGTTATGTAACATTTTTCGCAACGACTCAACAATACGCCTTCTGATTCCAGTAGAGATTTGGCAGCCTGCATTCAATTGGTCATTTTCATCTCCGATGAAATAGATTAGGAGAAAGGTATGTTTATTACTGGGAAAAGGGTGCAAAGACTAATAATCTGTGGTAAATTTGTCCCTGAATTTTAAATGTTGGCATAGAATGCTCTGCTGTAACGTTAGCACCGAAGTCATCTGAAAACAGGGATTGTAATTTCTTTTGTTTGTGAAAAAAAAATATGTTTAGCCACCAATAATTCCATTTAACAGACTTTTCAGTGGTTCTTTTGGCAGCTCAAGTTCAGGTAGCTTCACATTCCCGCTCGCGCAGCACATTCTCGGGGTTTTTCCTTTAAATTTCACTGCTGTACAGTGCGCACAATCTTTGTCCGTTTTCCCGACTTAAACGAATTTATAAGAATATCTGGTTCGTATGAACAACAGTTCGGTTATATGAAGCTGTATCATTCAGATATTGCAATTCCATACGTCATAGCTATTGATCTAATTGTTCTTGGCGTTGTTGAAACAATTGTGTTTCCTTCTTCTCGATTCAACTCATAAAACTCGTACTATGGATGGTGAAAACACAGACGTCTATTGACTACTTTCAGAGTTTTGCGAGCACAGGACACAGTTATTAATGTTTATTCACATTTACAATAACAGGCAACGAGTTGCCTAGTTACATGAACCTCCTATAGTTCATTCCATGTTAAGCAAACAGTATTGCTCTTATGACAACAAGGTTGTGTCCGACTCGTTGGCTGAACGGTCAGCGTACTGGCCTTCGGTTCAGAGGGTCCCGGGTTCGATTCCCGGCCGGTTCGGGGATTTTAACCTTAATTGGTTAATTCCAATGGCACGGGGGCTGGGTGTATGTGTTGTCTTCATCACCATTTCATGCTCATCAAGACGCGCAGGTCGCCTAAGGGAGTTAAATAGAAAGACCTGCACCTGGCGAGCCAAACCCGTCCTGGGATTTCCCGGCACTAAAAGCCATGCGACATTTCAACAGGGTTGTCATATCGAACGGCACTGCTCAACACAATCACGGGTAAAGGGCGTCACATACATTTGTAAAATTCAGTATTTAAATTCAAGATAAAAGGAAGAAACTAAGCTGCAAATTAATTTTAGGAGCTAAAGGGGACGGGAGCATTACAGGGGCTATTCTTGGTTTGTACAGAACCAGATGTAAACTGCGGCACAAAAATTAACCGCAGCATTGAAGTATAAGGAAAAGTGGGGGAGAAAATTTAAAAATAATATTTTTGATGTGCTCGAGCGGAGAGGAACGCATTTAATTGCATTATGCTGTCGTATCACTCACAAAAACAAAAGTAAAAATTAAAATGCGCTTAAGAAAGAACAACCAAGCTCGATAGCCATAATCGCTTAAGTGCGGCCAGTATCCAGTATTCAGGAGATAGTGGGTTCGAATCCAACTGTCTGCAGACCTGAAGATGGTTTTCCGTGGTTTCCCATTTTCACAGCAGGCAAATGCTGGGGCTGTATCTTATTAGGGCCACGGCCGATTATTTTCCACTCCTAGCCCTTCGCTATCCCATCACCGCCATAAGATCTATCTGTGTCGGTGCGACGTAAAGCAACTTGTAAACAAATTATAGAATAGCTAAATAACTAAACCAAGTACAACTAAAACACGTGACAATATTTTGTCAGTTCAAGTTATGCCATGATATATCGCTGCACTCCACAACACCAAAATCTTCAGTAAAAACTCCTGTACAGTTCGAAAATAATAGAACACACCCAAATACTATGCAATATATACAAATAACTCTCACTCAACACAAAACAAGTACGCACTAATTTCAAGCCCAAATACACACACCATTCCAAACCCCATGCCACTACAGCCCTTGAAGGGCCCACGACGAATCCTCTCGGCCGTTATTCTTGGCTTTCTAGACCGGGGCCGCTATCTCACCGTCAGATAGCTCCTCAATTCTAATCACGTAGACTGAGTGGACCTCGAACCAGTCCTTAGGTCCAGGTAAAAAAAACCCTGACCTGGCCGGGAATCGAACCCGGGGCCTCCGAGTGAGAGGCAGGCACGCTACCCCTACACCACGGGGCCGGCTAAGTACACGCACGCAACAAATAAATACTGTAGATGGCTTTACTACTGAAGTGAACAGTCGGCGGTTCACAGAGTGAGGGACAACACGATGCTTGTACCAGAGCAACACAGAAGAAGGAACATGAAAGAAGGCAACGAAGCGATGGTTGTTCCTGCCATTGTGCTTCATTCCTACGAATTTATTTTTGAAAAGGAGTAGTTATTTTAGTAACTCATCATCATCATCATCATCTGTTTACCCTCCAGGTTCGGCTTTTCCCTCGGACTCAGCGAGGGATCCCACCTCTACCGCCTCAAGGGCAGTGTCCTGGGATACAACTGGGGAGAATGACCAGTACCTCACCTGCTATGCTGAACAGGGGCCTTGTGGAGGGATGGGAAGATTGGAAGGGATAGGCAAGGAAAAGGGAAGGAAGCGACCGTGGCCTTAAGTTAGGTACCATCCCGGCATTCGGCTGGAGGAGAAGTGAGAAACCACGGAAAACCACTTCCAGGATGGCTGAGGTGGGAATCGAACCCACCTCTACTCAGTTGACCTCCCGAGGCTGAGTGGACCCCGTTCCAGCCCTCGTACCACTTTTCAAATTTCGTGGCAGAGCCGGGAATCGAACCCGGACCTCCGGGGGTGGCAGCTAATCACGCTAACCACTACACCACAGAGGCGGACGCATTACAGAGTACGGTATAATATTCCTTAATCACGGGGAATTATGGGCAATACTGTATTCTTAACGTGGAAAGCGATATAGCAAGAAAGGTCCTTCATAAAACACGGCGGCGTGTTCCCATCCCCCTATATACATCAATTCTTACCGGACTATAATGATATAACGTGAGTCGTTGTCGCCTAGCGATAATCTGTCCATCAAGGTTGATTCAATCTTGGTGCGGCTTTTTAAATTAAATTAATTCCATATAATTACTCATTATAAAAGCTACCTATCCGATTTCATGCAAACCGTTTCCTAAACATTCTCATATTCAAATGCAATGTTGTGTCAAAATTTCAAATGAATCGACCGAATACTTTTAGCGTTTTGCGATCACAAATATACTATACGCAGGCTGAATTTTTATATATAAAGATTTTAGAAATTCAGTGAACAGAGAAAGTTACAGAACACTACAACGCTGTGCAGAATCATTGTTTCATTATGTAATTATATTACATTTTTGCTTTATGAATAACATGAATTTTACTTTTTTTTTAAGAACTTGTTTTACGTCGCACCGACACAGACAGGTCTTATGGCGCCGATGGGATAGGAAAGGGCTAGGAGTGGGAAGGAAGCGGCCGTGACCTTAATTAAGGAATAGCCCCAGCATTTACCTGGTGCGAAAATGGAGAATACCGAGCTCGATAGCTGCAGTCACTTAAGTGTGGCCAGTATCCAGTAATCGGGAGATAGCGGGTTCGAGCCCCACTGTCGGCAGCCCAGAAGATGGTTTTCCATGGTTTCCCATTTTCACACCAGGCAACTGCCGGGGCTGTACCTTAATTAAGGCCACGGCCGCTTCCTTCCCACTCCTAGCCCCTTCCTGTCCCATCGTCGCCGTAAGACATATCTGTGTCGGTGCGACGTAAACCAAATAGCAAGAAGAAATGGAGAACCACGGAAAACCATCCCTCTAGGAACCTTATTTTTGATAAGAGAGGAAATGTTGCACTGCCAGCAGCCAATATGGTTTTCTGTTGTTTCCTATTTTCTTCTTAACGCCACGGACGCTTCTTTCCTACTATTAGCCCTTTCCTATCCCGTCGTCGCCAAAAGACTTCTCTGTGTTGGTGCGACGTACAGCATATAGTAAAAAAAATGTGTTGGCTTTACGTCCACCAACTACTTTTAAGATTTTCGGAGACGCCGAGGTGCCGGAATTTAGTCCAGCAGGAGTTCTTTTACGTGCCAGTAAATCTACCGACACGAGGCTGACGTATTTGAGCACCTTTAAATACCAGTGGACTGAGTCAGGATTGAACCTGCCAAGTTGGGGTCAAAAGGCCAGCGCTTCAACCGTCTGAGCCAATCAGCCCGGCAATATTAAAAAAAGGGAATGTTGTTACATGTTAGTGGCAATGCACGCGTGCCTTCGCTGCTACTCGCTTATGTGTTTACTTGTATGGCAATTCTTATATCTGAAGCAGATCCAACTGCCTTGGATCCTAGGAACAGTCTGATATCAGAGGGCGGTCAGGAAAGCCGACCAATAAGACTTAGAATACTGTTACGTTAACCACGGGACACTTGAATATCTGAAGGTTATCTGGATACATAGCAGTCGTCTTGGTAGGGCAAGGTTCTTAATAGGTTGCACGTAGGACAGGTTTTGTTTCATTTACCCTTAAAACAATAATCACTACGACCATCACTACTCGTTTCTCACACGAGACTGCTCCTCAGTTGGTGCACGAACCGGAGTGATCGCTATACCGTCCCTCAAGTCCTGATGATATTAACTTTGCGAGTCCTGTTGCATTTTCACTTTCTTCTTGGCCGTTCCACTCCTTTTGTCGGTACCTTCATTCTTCGAATGTTCAGACCTCATCCATTTACTCCTCTGATTAGTACAAGGGATGATCAAAAAGTTTCCATTCGACGGCCGTACAGTTCTCAATCGGGATGCCAATCAGGCAAAATCGCCGTGAGCATTGGGACACTCATCCCACCGACGCAGCAAGTGCGCAGCGTGCGCTGAAACACCGTGTCCTGCTGCGAGAAGAAGTCCGTAACCGCCTGCGGCACATCCTCGTCCGACAGGAAGCCACAATCCTTCAACGCCTTTGGGGGGGGGGGGTGGACCGAAGACGTGATAATCGCATGCGTACTCGAGTGTCTCCCACTTGAGTTGTTGTCCGTAATGGGTGAGGCTGACCTCTCAGATCGTCTTGTGTCGAAACGTGACCCGTACGGAACTTGGCGCACCATTCCATAACGGTGGTTTTGGACAGACATACTGCCCCATACACAGTCTTCATTCTCCGATGTATGTCCACCGGTGTCTGTCCTTCAGCAGCCAATAACAGAATAACAGCACGTTGGTCCTGTTTGGACGCATTTGGGTTATAACATCGACATAGTTCATGTGGCCGCATTTAACGCACGCACCTCGGCACGACACGACTGCTACACTAATCCCTTTGCCTATTTATGTCCGTGCTTATGTACCCATATACTAGTCGCGCTGTTGCATGTCTACTGCAGCAATGCACTCGAACGAAAACGTTTTGATCACGCCTCATGCAGTATTAAGGGAGGGACGATTCTCTCTTTGTATTTCCTCTTAAAACACCACGTGCACCGAACTATCACTGCCGTGATCAGCCTTTTAATCGCCTCTCTCTCAAGTATTGAGCTATCGTTGAGAGTTTGATAACACTATGTGAACATTTGAAATTGATTAAAACGTCCTATTTCATAATTAGTACAGCAGAAAGAAGAAAATTCAATTTTCTGCAATAAATAACTAACCAGATTTTGGAATTGTCACAGTGCCCGTTACTCATAACGTTCGTTTGCAGGTGCTGAATTCCATTCCGTCATCAGCTGATTACAATGTTGTGTTATGGAGATGAAGAGGAGCTCAGGGAAGAGGAGGGGGGCAGTGAAATGGTTCCGTAATTATACCCCAGGGAGAAGGGGACAGTGGCAGTTCTCATAACCTCACACCCAAGGGCTGCTCGGACAGGGATGGGCTGGGCTGAGCGATAATTTCCGTCGCCATGACAACTGAAATGAATTCTAGGTCTGGTTCAACTTGGAAGTATAAATGATGGAGAAGACAAAACGACACGTTTTATATTTGTTGCTTTGTTTTATTCGCCCCGTCGTAATAGTCCTTATATTGTATCTCAACTCTATCTCAATTACGGTTCTACGTCATAACCAGCAGCAAAGTACTTTCTCCTCACTCCCAGAAGGGCACATAAAGGCATTCTAAACGACAGAAAGGAGCGAATTCTAAATGAGAGGCATCGTTAATAGGAGATTTAACGCATCTTGCGCCTTTTACATAGAAAATGGACTTTAATTAAATTTCCCTTCACTTTTTTTAAGCCCACCTCCCACAGTACCTCAAGCAGAATCAGATTTCGCCCTTCGATCGTTGCAGTTTTGTTTATTTATTTATTTATTTATTTATTTATTTATTTATTTATTTATTTATTTATTTATTTATTTATTTATTCCATTGAGGGGGGGGGTTAACGTCGCACAAACACCGTTTTTCTGCGGCGATGGGAACTTTAAGGGCAGGGAATGGGAAGGAAGCCGCTGTGGCTTTAATTAAGGTAGAGCCTAACATTAAAGTGGGCAACTACGGGAGACTCTTTCCAAGGCTAGCAATAGTGGGGTTAGAAACTACAGGTACTCGTTTGCAAGCTTAGACCTAGCCCATAACATGTAGTGAGCTAGCATGGTGAATCCTTATTCACCTTGTAAGAATTGTCCATACACTACATGTTGTATTGTATCTTGGTTATGTCTTAATTACTGTTGCGGACCTCGGTGACGCAATTGGTTAGTCGTTGTCCTTCCGTTCTCAAGATAGCAGGTTCCATCTGGCTGAGCTCAATGGAATTTGCTTGTTTAAATGCAACAACTTATGCCAGTGACTTTTGTCAAGTTAAAGAGCTCCAACGATTCATTTTTTTTAAAGTCTATAACAGTTAAACGTACTTAAAATAAATAACATAATTAATAAAAGTATTATTTTTTCTAAATCGCTAGCGTAAATTGAATAAAATAAAAATGTTTAAATTTCAACAACTGCAAAAGATATCCGGCTCCGTCGCTGACTAACCAGCGTCTCTACCTACGGGTCTCGCGGTCCCAGCTTTTATTCCCGGTCAGTTCTTGGAATTGTATCAGTAAACGGTTAAATCCTTTCGCCCGAGGACTGGATGTTTGTGCTGTCCCTGACATTCCTGCAACTCACACATCACATACAACACTATCCTCCACCTCATCTACACGCAGTTTTTCAGAGGCCACGCACTCTCATCGGTGGACATGCTATGTAAGGGCTGCACCAGGCTATAATAGCTCTACTATTTAAAAATTGTGCATATTTAGTAATAATAATAATAATAATAATAATAATAATAATAATAATAATAATAATAATAATAATAATAATAATAATAATAATAATAATAATAATAATAACGTTATTTGCTTTACCTTCCACGAATCACTTTTATGGTTTTTGGAGATACCGAGGTGTCGGAACTTAGTCCCACTGTAGTTCTTTTATGTGCTAGTAAATTTACCGAGACGAGACTGACGTAATTGGGCACCTTAAAATACCATCGGACTGAGCCAGGATCAAATCCGGCAAGTTTCGGTCAGAAGACCAGCGCCTCAACCGTCTGAGCTACTCAGCCCGTCTAAAATACATTCATTACAAGTCATGAAATATTATTATGATTATTATTATTATTAATATTATTATTATTATTATTATTATTATTATCATTATTATTAAGGAAGTATATTTTAATTTTTATTTATTTTTCTAGCTAAACGGAGTATGCATAATACATACTGTAAATACATTAAATATTTAGGTGATTAGTTTGCTGAAACGATTTAATTCTCTATACGGATATTGATTCAGAAAGTCCTTTTCTTCTTAATCATTATATTTCATATCATTTATTCTAATTTTTGTATTACAACTTATTTTTAAAATAATACGATAGTTCAGAGTATTCTGTTTGCATAAATAACAAATGCTACTATGGAATATTTATCATAAATATCTTCAGTATTAGCGTGAATATGTTTTTCTGACTGAGGTCTATCTGGAACTAGCATCATCTACTCCCGACACCTGTGTAACTATGGTAACCAGTGTTCGTCATCTATGTATACTAATTCGCTACTACAAGAACGAAAGGTGCTAGTTATATGCTATAACCTGCTCTCTCGTCTTCTAAGCGCAAAAACATATCCATGATTCTATGACTTTCCGTGTTGTGGAGAAAAATGTACAAGTTCTTTTTACTAAATATGATGGTAATTTTGTGTAAAAAAATAAAGTTACAGAAAATAATCAACGAATATATAACAGAGTGTAGCTAGCAGCTGACATACGAACATATCTTTAGAAAGCTAAACAGGTTATTTTTCAACTCGATTAAGGAAGAAAATGTATTCTGCAAAGAGAACATGAATAGATTGGAAAATGCATTTTCATCATCCACAGGGGCGTAACGCCTTCTTTAGGTAACTTTTCTCAAGCTCTTTCCGAGGCATGATATTCTACACAAACCGTTAAAAGGTATTAAAAAATGCATTATTTTGAAAGAGATTCAAGAAGCAAACTCTGTTCCTTTAAGAAAAAGCCTCTTCACTAAATATTTTTCCCATTCGCAGCTCATTTTTGGGAGTACCAAAGTGTTGCCTCTTCATGCCGTGAACATAGGTTGATATTATACTGTAGTTGAGGACATCTATAGAATATGAAAAACGCGATAGCGATTTGAATGCTGGCAAATATAACAGCTCTTATTTGAGCATCAATTATTTGTGGTTCGAATCGCAAAGAATATAATATTGCAGTCATTATTTTTTGTGTTAGGATACAATACAACGCAAGTCAGGAACATTCTAAACTCTTTCCGACGTAAGGGTGCAGTGTTTACAAAAATATATTTTTTCATGAAAGAATACCAAATAACAAGAAAGACATTTTCAAAAAATAATACAATTTTTAAAATAAACGTAAAACCTACCCATTTGTTTGATACGGGTGATAAAAAAGATGAAGTAAGATATCATGGTTTAAAGGCCTCTTGCGAATTTAATTCATCCTTCCTCCACGAGTTTATCGTCAGTTTCATCTCGAAGTTTTCCTCTTGATTCCCTCTCCCAAACTGCATATAAAGTTCTTTGAAGTTTTTCTGAACGCTGAATGTAAGAGGATACTCCAACTACTTTTCAAAGCTAACATAGACTGCTTACTTTGGAATGGATTAATTGAGCTATGGAATGTGAATATTCCATAACCAGTATTGATGTCAATTACAGCAGCATGGGCAACTGGGATGCAATTTATTATTTATCCTTTAATGTAGCTCACTTCGTCGAGGTCATTGCTTGATTATTAACAGTAGAAATAAGGGCAAGGTCAATCGACCAGGTAACAGAATCAATACCTTGTGTAGCATGTGAAGTAATATGTGGAGATAGTACAAAATGTATGACTTGACGACAATACCTGTCCAGACTAAATTGCAGCAAGTAGATCTTCTCGTTTTAGTTACGGATTTCAATCTGGGAATATGTTAAGCCAACCAGTGAGTCCACAGTGATTCTAAATCAAATATACAGTACATGAACGCATGAAGTATCTCGAAAACAAGGAGGGAGAATAAACGCTGCATCAATTCTTCCTTGTCACCAATCCTGTAAGTTAGTTTTTAATATTTATTACTAATAATGGCGTTCTGCCTCGGAAGACCATGCGGCCAGCATTTACATGGTGATATGACTATTAATAATCTTGACCATAATGACCAGTATTGGGTCCGTATTGACTTAATCACAGTAAATAGAGAGATGGATGATCCGCCTAGTTAAAACTATGTGTTAACAATTTTGTTTACCAAGTTCGATAGCTGCAGTCGCTTAAGTGCGGCCCGTATCCAGTATTCGGGAGATAGTAGGTTCGACCCCACTGTCGGCAGCCCTGAAAATGGTTTTCCGTGGTTTCCCCATTTTCACACCAGGCAAATGCTGGGGCTGTACCTTAATTAAGGCCACGGCCGATTCCTTCCCACTCCTAGCCCTTCCCTGTCCCATCGTCGCCATAAGACCTATCTGTATCGGTGCGGCGTAAAGCAACTAGCAAAGAAAAAAAAACAATTTTGTTTCTTCTTTTATATTTACATTTCACAATTACATTATATCTAATACATGTTTCGAGAATATGCACATTCTCTTCTTCAGCTAATTAGGTTCAAATTCGTGTATACAACAAGACCTAATGAAAATGGGTGCGGCATCTACTGTCGATGGGAAACTGAGTGTTAATGTGTTGGAAGATAGCGTTTCCTGTGGTGTGCGAGCTTCAGGAATGTTAGGAACAGCACGAACAACCATTCTCCGATCCAAGGGAATTAACCGCTTAAGATTTAAAAGAAAACCCCTCAATCCAGCCAGGAATCGAACCTGGAATCCAAGGACCGAAAGCCCAGTAGCCAGACACGTATCAGTTGACCAACTAGAATGCTGAGTAATTGCGAAACGGACTGTTATTGATGTTTGAAGGACTCGTATTTTTCCGTTCCTTGAGAGCCAGTTACATCAGCACACCAACATACACAAACTAATACAAATCGATTCTTTTCTCTCTCTGTGTATACTTCCTGTGGGCCTTTAGATGTACCTTGGTGTTACGCTCCTTCTCATTTGTTACCGCTCAAATTACGGCAGTCACGCTTCATTTGTTTCATCCCAAGAGGAACACTTATCTTACTGCATGTAAACCTAACCTCTCGCCGTGTTCATACCTGTCATATTCTCTTATACTTCATTAGCGTTTGGTGAGGCAAACAATTTAGTACTAAACTTCCAACGGGAGTCGAATTTTCTAACAGAGAGACAGGAATTTATTACTAGATCTGGCAGTTACAAAGGAGACAAAACCTATTAAAAGTAATAATGTACCTTTTGGGAATAAAATATGGAAAAAACTGGAATTAGCCGTTTATTATGACAATCCAAACAAAACAAAATAAACACAAATAAAAGTAAAAATAAATAAAGATGATATATTTAAAACAAATACACCCGTGGCATATAAAAACTAAGCACCTTGGCCTGCCAAGGCGGCTGCCTCTCATATCATACAGCTCCTCAGTTACGGGAGATAGTGGGTTTGAACCCCACTGTCGGTAGCCCTGAAGATGGTTTTCCGTGGTTTCACATTTTCACACCAGGCAAATGCTGGGGCTGTACCTTAATTAAGGGCACGGCCGCTTCCTTCCCAGTCCTAGCTTTTTCCTGTCCCACCGTCGCCATAAGACCTATCTGTGTCGGTGCGCGTGAAGCCAATAGCAAAATAAATAAACAAATAAATAATAAATAAATAAATAAATAAATAAATAGCTCCTCACTTGGTCTCACGTGGCTTGGAATGGTCATGAATCGAATCCAGGGCTTACACCACTCCTGCAGCGTGGAACTGGCAGGTGATATAACTACCGAAACACATTTTTTGTTACTCGTTAATATAACACAAATTCTAAAACTGAAGGAATACATCAAGTTCAAAATTCGCTTCAGATTATTGGCAGGTATTTCTGAGCTCCTTGGAGTCTCCCCTAGGTCATTTTTAGGTTTGGCCAGTGATTTTCTTTTAATTTCATTTACCACTGATCAGCATTTGGGTTGTCACGCGGATGGCTGACTAGTCTTTCCTTAAGTGATGTCATAGAAGTTGGAAATGCATCAAACATCTTCATATCTTTCCTTCTTTTAAAAATTCCACTCACCGGGAGAATTGGCCGTGCGGTTAGAGGTGCACAGCTGTGAGCTTGCATCCGGGAGATAGTGGTTTCGAACCTCACTGTCGGTAGCTTTGATAATGATTTACTGCGGTTTCCCATTTTCACTCCAGGAAAATGCTGGGGCTGTAGGCTACCTTAATCAACGCCACGGCCGCTTCCATCTAACTCCTAGACCTTCCTTATCCCATCGTCGTCATAAGACCTATATGTGTCGGTGCGACGTAAAGCAAATTGTGAAAAAAAAAAAAAAGACTTATTCGTCTACTAATGGCATCCTGCGGTTTTCAATGGATTAAGCATAACAAGATGGAATAGTGGCCATTTTTGTCCAGTGTTCCTTGAATTCAGTGCAGTCTACCAGCTCCACTGAATTTGACACAATCCCAAACCATCACAGAGCCCCTCCTTGTTTCACTGTTGGTGTTATACAGTGGGATGCATTTTTTTCGATGCTGAACGTCGAACATAAACTCGTCACCGTTGCCCGAAAACCTTCGAAACTTGGTTACAGCAATATATTCTGCCATTAAACAATCATTAAACATATTCGTGCGGGTACATATGTTTTGTCCAGAAACTTTTAGCCGGCAGTGCATAATCAATAGTGTAAAAGAAAATTTGAAAACCTCTTCTGGTCACCCTATATATCCCCACTCTATTGAGTGATTTTTGAATGATAAGCATATAGAGAGCTGTTCCTGGATGAGTAGACTATAAATGTGTAGTGTAAGAGAATCAATAGTGTAAGAAAATATTGAAAAAGATACCCCTGACGGTCTTCCTATAAACCCCCAGTCTGTTCAATGATTTTTAAATAATATGCATATCGAAACCTGCTCCTGGATGAGCAGACTCTAATTGTGCAAATTGTCGAGATATAATCGATAGTGCAAGAGAAAATTGCAAAAACTTTCGGTTTTCCTATAAACCCCTCCAGTCTATTCAGTGATTTTTAAATAATGTGCGTATAGAAACCAACCCCTGGATGAGTAGACCATAAATATATAGTTTGGTCCAAATATGATTGATAGTTAAGAGAAAAACTCTTCTGGTCTTCCCATAAACTGTCCGTCTATTCAGTGATTTTTAAGTAATAATAATATCGAAACCTGCTCCTTGGATAAGTAGACTCTAATTATGATGTTTGGCAGAGATATTATCAATAATGTAAGACAAAATTGAAAATGAAATCTCTTCTGGTCTTCTTATAAACCCCCAGTCTTATCAGTGATTTTTAATAATAAACATTTCAAACCTGCTCCTAGATGAGTAGACTCTGGATATGAAGCTTGGTCGATATAGGGTATAAAAAATTGAAAAAAATATCTTCTGATCTTCCTATAATCCTCCAGTCCATTTAGTGATGTTTAAATGATGTGCATATCAAAACCCGTTCCTGAGTGAGTAGACTGTACATATGAGGTTTGATTGAGATATAATCAATAGTGTAAGTGAAAATTTTAAAAACATCCCTTCTGGTCTTGCTATAAGCCCCCAGTCTATTCAGTGATTTTCATATAATAAACATATCGAAACCTGCTCCTAGATGAGACTCTAAATATGAAGTTTGGTCGATATATAATAATTAGTGTAAGAGCAAATTAAAAAATGATATATTCTGATCTTCCCATAAACCCCCAGTCCATTTAGAGATTTTAAATTATATGTTCCTGTGTGAGTAGACTCTACATGTGAGGTTTGATTGAGATATAATCAATAATGTAAGTGAAAATTTTACAAACGTCCTTTCTGGTCTTCCTATAAACCTCCAGTCTATTCAGTGATTTTTAAATAATAAGCATATCGAAACTTGCTCCTGGATGAGTAGACTCTAATTATGAAATTTGGTCCAGATATAATAATCATTGTACGAGCAAATTTGAAAAGAAAGTCTCAATGAATTTAAAATGATACGCATATCGAAACCTGCTCCTAGATGGGTGGACTCTAAACGTGAAGTTTGGTCGAGATCTATTGAGCCATTTAC
Organism: Anabrus simplex; assembly: GCF_040414725.1. Lineage (NCBI taxonomy): Eukaryota > Metazoa > Arthropoda > Insecta > Orthoptera > Tettigoniidae > Anabrus > Anabrus simplex. The sequence goes on along the minus strand of NC_090265.1, from coordinate 468,550,437 downwards.
CTGTGATGGTGGAACAAACGGACAAACACAAAAGCTAAAAACTACTGATACGATCTTGAGCTGACCCAAAACGGATAATATATCAAAATATGGCGAAATAAATAGCATTACAGACAGCGGACACCCTCCAACTTTATTTTTTTTTAAAGCAGTTACAGCAGTACCGAACCCTAGTGAAACTGTCTGGTTGTCTTAAATGTTGGGCAGTGATGGGTTTATAAGGCTTGGCCGTTAACCGCTTTGTTACTCTGTGAGCAGAAGGTAATGACACATTAGCTCGATAAGAAGGCGTGGAATGTTGATCAATTAGAAGTTAACATGATCTACGACATTATCGCAGATCTAGATATCATGTGGTAAAACAAAAACATGATAAAAATGCCAAAACAATGTAAATGGCTCTATCTCCTCGGGTGAATATAGTAACGAATACTGGAAGTATCGTTTGGAAAAATAACGAGGAAGAAATGAAAGGAAAGTGATACAAATTCCGTTCATTTAGGAAGTAGACACTCTGTACTTATCTACGCTAGTTTGTTTTAGCTCAGATGTTAATCCAATGCTATTAATTCTTTGTTTTTTATTTTTAGTTTTTCAATTTGCTTTACACGGCTTACAGACAGGTCATGTGGCGACGATGGGATAGGTAAGGGCTAGGATTGGAGAGGAGGTCTACAGCCCCGGCATTTGCCTCGTGGGAAAATCGCAAGCCACGGAAAAGCATCTTCAGGGCTACCGACAGTGGGGTTCGAACAAACCGTCTCCGTAATGCAAGCTGATAGCTACGTGACGCAAACCGCGCAGCCACTTGCTCGGTAAAATCTAAACATATATAAAGAGAGGCTGTGAGTTTGTGGCTATGTACAGGGTAATCTCAGAAACTACCGGACCGATTTTGAAATGACTTTCACCGTTTGAAAGATATCATTATTCCGGGTAACTTGGGCTATGTATCGTCCCGGAATATCAAAGGGTTCCCGTGAGAACCGTGATTTTGGCCCTTTCGCACATTAGAATTGGCAAATACAGGTGAAATATCGAAAAGTCGTACAAGGAACGCACAAAGCTCATTTTAAGCCTCACGACGCAAAGATCAAAGTCGGTTTAGTGCCTGGAACACAGAAAGCCACGTTTTAAAGCCCCAGAAATAACCGTTTTCGAGTTATTAACACCACACTCGTAGGCACGTCTGTGAGTGTAGGTAACGCTAAGGAGAAATTCTTCTTGAACATTTTAAACTCATAGCTAGCGTTAATTTTTTCTCTAGTCTGTTGATAAAGAACTTCATTAGATGTTAAATATGGTGCTCCTAAGAAATTTCTAATAGCAATATTCTGTAGAACGTTCACTGGTTTCGTATTTGTTTTATACCCGTGACCACAAATGAACATCATATCTGGGAATTTTATTTATACAGTACACCCTGACATTCAAACGCTCACAGAGGAAACACGTATTACAAAGCTTTAGGCCTGGATATCGAACTAGATGTAACATTTCATTAAATACATTATGATGGAACATATCATACAATCTTCTTCAGTTATTTGTGGAAAAACTCCAAAATTGATACTATGTCTCGGCAGAGCATTAATCACTTCAGGGTAAAACAGAGTAGGGTCCATTATTCGCTCTACACTTCACATCATTTCCGGCCTAATTCCATCTACTCTGCTCTCATCCTCTGCAGTGTACACGATCGAAAGTCGGACGGCAAAACATCGTATCCGTAAATCCGACACACAGACATGGACATGGTAAGAATGATGTTATGACAATATTTCCTGTTTTTATTTGGTGATACATTTGGTGTTCACCCGACAAAATCAATTAGAAACTCAGCCAAAGATTTCCGAAGAGAGAGAGATACTTTACTCTGCCATCTGGTAGAGTGAAACGGAACATCAAAAATAGACGCACAGGCAATCTAAATGGTGTTGCGCATGGTAACTGAGGTCATTCCATTATTATTATTATTATTATTATTATTATTATTATTATTATTATTATTATTATTATTATTATTATTATTATTATTATTATTATTATTATTATTGCTGGGGGATTTCAATGCACAGCTAGGCACTGAAACGAGATTCAAAGGCCCTGTAGGGGATTACCCTGCGCAAAAGAGAACAAATAAGACTGGAGAAAGGCTTGCGAACTTGTGTAAAAAGACCCAAGATGAGAATCATGACCACCCACTAAAAAGCCAAGGCGAGTAAAAAGACAACCTGGGTAAGTCCGGGCAATAGAATTGGTGAAAGGCAGATAGACCACGTAGCGATCCGAGACAAAAACCATGCGGAGATCATGAACACCAAAGTCAGGAAAAACAGCAGAATGGAGTCTGAACATTATCTCACTGAAATCAAATGTAGATGGATACCAAACAGAACTAGGAGAAACACGTACACAAACTCACACCAGATCGACATAGAACTGCTGAACAAAAACCGAGATCAGTACATGAAGAACCTGACAGTGGAGAGTAAATGGGAAAACTTAAAGGACAAGGTTAGAGAAGAATCCAAACGATTGGCCACTAATAACAAGAGAAGGAACCATGCGTGGTGGACGGAATAATGTGAAGAGGCGGTAGAGTACAGGAGGAAGATGTGGGTAAGGTTGCAGACTACCAAGAACGAAGAGGACCTGTCAACATTTGAGACAGCGAGAAGGATGGCTGCCAAGAAGATCAGGAATGCCAGAAGGAAAAGGTGGAATGAGAGGCTGGAGGAAGCTGATCGTGCGTTTAAGGAAAACAAATCACGATCCTTCTTTAAGGAGAAGAAGAGCAGGATAAAGGGTTATGAGGCGAAATAACCTTTTGTGAAAGGACAGGCTGGCGAGTTGAAAATAGGTGAAAAAGACATATGCGAGGAAATGGCAAGATATTTCAAAGATCTACTGAGCACAGAAGCACCCACAGGGAGTTTGACACTACAATACAGCAGAGACATCAACCAAGGGCGAGCACCCACCAGAACACAAGTTATGAAGGCAATCAAGGATCTCAAGAACAACAAAGCGGCAGGTAATTATGGTATATGCACCGAGGAGATCAAATGGGGTGGTCCTGCAATGGAAGAAAGCATGTGCAGAATTATAATAGACATCTGGATAAATAAGAAGATACCTAGCGACTGGAAAGAAGCCATAATTATACCAGTACATAAGAAAGGAGACAAAAGAATATTGGATAACGACAGAGGTATCTCACTGCTAAACATTGGGTACAAGATACTCTAGAGATTATTGCTGAATAGAGTGGAAGCACAGCTTGAATCAACCATAGAAGAATACCAGAGTGGTTTCCGGAAAGAGAGAAACTGCGTAGAACAGATCTTCGGACTCAACAAAATCATAGAACACAGACACAGGAAAGGAAAGGACACAATAGTGACATTTGTAGACTTCACAAACACACTACTGAACATCCTACACGACAGAGGATTAGATTCTACGACACATGCAATGGTGGGGGAAACATTGAAGGCTACAACCGAAGATACCGGAGTATGTTATCAGACAACTTCGAAATTAAGACAGGAGTCCGACAAGGGGATGGTCTGTCGCCAATATTATTTAACCTAATTTTGGATGAAATGGTGAAGCAGTGGAGACAGTTGAATAGAACCATGGGAATTGAAAGTGTACAGATTGGATATAAGATCAAAAACAATGTCATAGTAGATTGCCTTGCCTTCGCAAATTATATGGTGTTGTTACATGAGAAGGAAGAAGACGCGAGGTTGGCACTAGCAAATCTAGCAGAGACTGCAGCAAAGGTTGGTCTAAAAATAGCCTACAACAAGACGAAGGAACAGAATACGAAGACCGATTGGAATGTAAAAGGCCAAGTGGTAGAGACAGTCGACTGCTTCTGGTACCTAGGTGAGAACATCACGGGTAAAGTACAAAGCAACAAAAGTACCCCAGACAGAGCTCAACTGCTCCTGAAACTACGATATGCAGCCATGACATATGGAAAGAAGAACCTCTCGAGGAACGCCAAACTGTGACACTACATGATAACCATCAGGAATGCTGCATTATATGCAACTGAAACGCTGACATTGTGCAAAAGAGCATGCATACAATTGGAGAAGGAGGAAATAATCTTGAGACAAATATGGGGCGCCAAAAAGCAAGCTGAAATCTGGGTACACAGATCAAGGCAGGAACTATATGAGAGTATAGAACCAATCTCGAGTGTGAAAAGAGAGAGAAAGTCAGGGTTTATTGGACATCTCATGAGGTTGGATGACAGTAGGCTGACGAAGAAGATATGGAATGCAACCTGCTTAACTGGAAATAAGTGGATGAAGGAAGTCAGAGAAATTGGGATACTATTGGCATAAAGGAAAAATATCCACTGATGACAGTACAGGGTAGGTCCAAATACAGAAAGTTCGTGGAAGGTCACAAATGGACGGACACCAGGATCCAGATTCAGATCACGGAAGCAGAGAGACAGAGGAGGAGTGAGAGAATGAAGAGGTATTGGGAAGAAAGAAGACGTACCGAACAAGTCACTCGTGATCCTCAGGGGTCGTAACGAACCGAATAATAATAATAATAATAATAATAATAATAATTATTATTATTATTATTATTATTATTATTATTATTATTATTATTATTATTATTATTATTATTGAGTGAGTTGGGATAAACAAGAACAATAAACATAAACAATCCCCCAATCGGAGAAAACCATACGCAGTTGAAATTCCGGACGCGGCCAGGAACTAACACTCGGGGCCCTCCGAACTGAAGGCCCGGACGCTGACCATTCATCCGGGCTAGAAACTCACGGATGTACGTAATACTCATCCCCGGAAATTTTCAGATAGATCACTAGAAGTCATGTACCACTTGACATCAATGTTACAAGGTTCCGTTGTGATCCTCTTAACAATACCACAGTTAATTACACCTCTTACAGAATGAGTTAGCTACACGGTTTGGGTCGCGTAGTTGTTAGGCTGCAGTCCAGAGATGGCGGGTTCGAATCCCACTGTCGGCACCCTGAAAGTGGTTTTCCGTGGTTTCCTATTTTCACACCTGGGAATTCTGGGAATGTAACTCAATTAAGGCCAATGCAACTTAAAGCTGATAGCAAAAAAATAATCAACTCTTTCCCTATACTACTCGGACCAGTGTACTTTCTACTTTCGTGTACCCAAACACTACTAAGTTCAGATTTTATCCTTTTAAAACCCCAACACTGAAACTTGTAAGAATGAATACTATTGGCTTTTTACGTCCCATTGACTACATTTGATGGTTTTCGGAGACGCCGAGGTGCCAGAATTTAGTCCCGCAGGAGTTCTTTTACGAGCCAGTAAATCTAGCCTACCAACACGAGGCTGACGTATTTGAGCACCTTCAAATACCATCGGACTGAGCTAGGATCGAACCTGCCAAGTTGGGGTCAGAAGGCCAGCGACTCAATCGTCTGAGTCACTCATCCCGGCACTCTTTTAAGAACAACGCTGTTATATTACTGTCGTTAGGGTTTTAAACCACTCAGTGTATCCCACTCATTTAGTTTAAGAGACAGTCACAACTACAGGATCTCAATTCAGACCATTCGTAAGTTAAATTGTAATTCTGTAGTGTGTTACAGCAGAAAGTCTTATACATTGGTGAAAGGAATATTCTTACAAATGTAATTTTCACAGAAACGTCGTCGTTCCAACAACCGGTTTTCAGGGTAAAAGGAATGAATGTTACTGAGGGAGATCAATGGCAAAGAGAAGTGAATTCAGATGAAAGACACTTTGAAGAGATCGCCGGAAGTCTGTTGCGTATATTCGTAAATATTTTTCAAATATATCTCTCAGAAACTAATTCTTCCAAAAGGAAATGTAAGATTTAATTTTCTGTATTATCTCCAAAACAATACCTTGACGAACAGATGTTTTTAGTAACTCGATATCGAACTGTAAACAAGTAATGTAACAATAGTGACACGTACAACAATTAGTAGGGCCTACTATTTTGTTTGGCCCTCCATGGTCTCTCAAATTCAAAGCATGGAGAAGTGATCACATGGCTTCCAGCTAAGTCTGGCGAGGATTTCATTTATGCCCGGCTTCTTACTTTCATTTTCTCACCATTGAATCTTGAGCCCTTTCTGTGGGATTTCATTCTAACTGGAAAATAAGTTAAGCAGAAAACGCCTGTTTAATGGCGCTTTAAGTCATCTAAGAGCGTTGACACCAATATCTAGAGACTTAATGTGGCACTGGTCCAGAGTTCCGACATATAATAATATAGCTCTATTTTAAAGCTTCTTTAGCCTATTTCTCGAAATATAGATTTAGTAGCAAGTCTCCCGCTTGTAAGTCTAATAAATCTCTATGTGGCACATGACATTAGTAGCCAAATTGATTTTTATTCGCTGTACCTGACTTATCGTTGTTTTAAACAGAATATTTTTCAAGACAATGCAGTGAGGCAAATGAGGCATTAGATGATAAATTCAGTTCGTGTAAATGTTTTCAATAGTTTGATGTCACTCTGCATGACGTATGTGTTGAAATTCAAGTCTGAAAGGACAAAATCAACAGAGGAGCAATTAATGTGTTCTATATCAATGTCATAGGAACTTTCTGTTAAGCAAACAAAGTAGTCTCCAACTTAACCTTCTCATATCCTCGCGTTCTATGTCCCACTCAATTGAAGCGCCTGCAGTGTGGTATCAATTCAGGCACCACAAACTCTACATATTCACCATAGTCCCTCTCGAGCCCTCTCTCCTAAATATGTGTGCGTGTGTGGAGACAGAGATGCGAAAAAATCTCTCTCCCACTCAGACGGTTGAAGTGCTGTCCTTCTCACCCCAACTTGGTAGGTTCGATCCTGGCTCAGTCCGGTAGTATTTGAATGTGCTCAAATACGTCAGCCTCGTGTCGGTAGATTTACTGGCACGTAAAAGAACTCCTGCGGGACTAAATTCCGGCACCTCGGCGTCTCCAAAACCCGCAAAAGGTAGTTAGTGGGACATAAAGCCAATAACATTATTATTGTTATTACATACATTTCGGGGGAAAAGAGTAAGTTACGTTTACAAACAATCGTTTAAAATGTGAATATTATGATGTGTCTTTCAGTGCTGCGTCTGCAAATGCTCATTTGCCGAACGAAAAATGAACCCATTCCTCATTAATTTGAGTTTTGAATGTGTACCAATTATGATTTATGGAGGCTCAATAAAATTTGCTTAATAAAGTCTTCTTCTTCTTTTCCTACCGCTTTTCCTACACGTGTGCGGCCGAGGATGCGAATTGCATCGCACATGTGGATTTGGCCCATTTTACGGCCGGATGCCCTTCCTGCCACCAAGCCTATTTGGAGGGATGTAATCACTATTGCGTGTTTCTGTGGTGGTTGGTAGTGTAGTTTGTTGTGTGAATATGAAGAGGCGAGTGTTGGGACGGACACAAACATCCTGTCCCGGAGCCATAAGAATTAATCAGAAGCTATTAAAATCCACCATCCGGCCGAGAATCGAACCTGGGGTCCTCTGAACTGAAGGCCAGTACGCTGGCCATTCAGCCCACGAGTCGGACAAAATTTGTGTGATACATAAGAGGATGCCATCACTATATCACTTAACTTATTCCTGGCCTTTTTCCAAGTAGTTGGGGTCCGCACTACATGTGGATTACGCCGGATTGACTACCGGATGTCCTTCCAGACGTCAAACCTATCTGGAGAAATTTATTCACTGTTGCATTTTTCTCTGGTGCTTGGTGGTTTAACTACTGTATGTGAATGAAAATGAGTATTAATACGAACACAAACACTTAGCCCTCGAGCTAGAAAAAATCGCCATACGTAGCTAAAATTTCCAGTCAGACGGATAATAGAACGTGGTAACATCTGAACCGAAGGCATCTACACTGACTATTCAACAAAGAAAATGACAACAACTAAAGACGTTTTTGATGAAACACATTGGGTTAATATAATCTAGCTGGGTCTGCAAATGATTATTTGCCGAACGAAATGTGAACCCATTCTTTATTAATTTGAAATTTGAATGTGTACCAGTTGTGATTTTATGCAGTTTTTTGTTTTTTTTTGTTTTTTGTTATTTGCTTTACGTCGCACTGGCACAGGAAGGTCTTATTGCGACGATGGGACAGGAAAAGCCTAGGAGTGGGAAAGAAGTGGCCGTACCTTAATTAAGGTACAGCCACAGCATTTGCCTGGTGTGAAAATGAGAAACCACGGAAAACCATTTTCGGGGCTGCCAACAGTGGGGTTCGACCCCACTATTTCCCGGATGCGAGCTCACAGCTGCGCGGCCCTAACCGCACGGCCAACTCGCCCGGTATTTTAGTCAGGTTTCGTAAAGTTTGTGCAGTATAGTATTGTGACATAAGAGGGTGTCATAACTATATCAGAATGAGCTTTTAGCTCTAAACTAGGGAAATACTGAATCCTTAATTTCGAACACAGTTGTTCGTTCTAATACTCGCCTCTCCTCGTTGAACGCAAGTAATGGTGTTACGTTGTACCATGAAGTAGTGATAAACCTAACAACAATGCTAGAGCCACACATACTGAATTTATCATCTTTGATTGCAAAGAAATTATTCCATTTTTCCTCATGGGTATTCTGATTTCGAAAACTGAGTACCGTATTTGATCTCCTTAAATATGATATCAACGGGAGTATAATGTTATGAGTTCAAGGCTGAGAAGGAATCCCTGGGTTACAAATAAGATTAGTGTGGTCACTCACGTCCCATGACGGACTAGCATACGAACAATGCTGAAAGCTCGTGGTTTAGTGTCCTTTGTCCGTTAAGGCCAACACATGTTGCCTGGCACTGACAGCTGGACGGAGCTGTCTTTCTCCTTGTCGGAGCAACAAGCATCACGTAACAGCTTATCAGATGTCTCGTTCCCAGGGGACGTCTTTGGCGGACCAGCTGGAAAACACATTCCCCCGAATAAATACATCATAGATATTCTTGTAGTTGCGAATATTTAACTGGGAAATAATGGTGCCTAGTTGCACATTTCTTTGCTATAGTGTTCCTTATTCACAGATGATTGACTATACAGATAAATACATATTTAAGGGTTGTCAAGGATTTAGTAATGGGATTAACGTCCCTTCCAAATAAAATAAAATGAAAGAAAATAAAAAATATATAAAATGGGGAGTCAAACTTTTGCCCCCCCCCCCCGAGGAGTTCTTTAACATTATGGTACTTACACGGAGCTGGTGTATTCGAGTACCTTCAAAAAGCATGAGCCGGAATCGAACCTACAAACTTGGACTCAGAGGTTCTGTACAATACTGTCTGTCAAACTTACACCTACAGAAGACTGATTATCATCGCAAATGACAGCTAATAATAACTTCGGGTGACTTTTTCTAGCCTGGTGCTGCCCTTGTAAGGCAGACCCTCCAAGGAAGGTGGGCGGCATCTGCCGTGTATATGAAACTGAGCGTTATTGTAGTAGAGGATAGTGTTGTGTGTGAGTGGGTTGCAAAGAAATTAGATAGAGTACAAACACTCAGTCCCCGAGTCAATGGAATTAACTTTTTAAGGTTAAAATCTCCGACCCGGCCGGGAATCGAACCCCGGTTCTTCTGAACTGAAGAACACTATGTTTATCATTCAACCAAGTAGCCGGACAATGACAGTTAGAAAGTATATATTCATTTTAGCAACTAGACCTGTCAGCAATCTTTAAGCTTTATCGGGCTGTTAAATTGATAGTAACTACAGGACCTTCAGTTGTATGTGGACTTTTCAAAAATCTCACATACATTGGCCAAGATTCAAACCACGGCTATCTTGGCGCGAAACTAGAATAATGCCACTCGACTATCACGCCCTTAGACATTACATTTAAAGGCAAATGGTAAATTAATGTGACTATACCATAGTATTACTGAATTATGCTGTAGGTAAGATGTATTTAACAGAAGAGAATTCATATGATCTGTTCTTTCTACCTAGAATGGAATCTGGAGTAGAACTGCTTTGATCATAAATATTACCAATCAATAATATCGATCATATTCATAACTTTATAAATGTACCGTATATTTGTTCAGGTAATCTCACCAAAAAGTAAAGACATTCACAAGATCTGCGTAGTGATTTAGACCTCTAGGTAAAATAGTCTTTACCACAATAAAGGTACCTAGTGTATAATATGCCTTTAAGTCGGATCCTTGGCTGAATATTCAGCACAGTGGTCTTCGGTTCAGTTGGTCTCAGGTTCGATTGCCGGCTGGGCCGACGATTTTAACTACTTCTGATTAATTTCTTTGGCTCAGGGACTAGGATTTAATGTTCCTCTTAATACCCACATCTTCATGAACACACACCACACTAACAATCACCACAGAAGCACAAAATAGGAATACATCAGGAAGGGCATCCGGCTGTAAAACTGAGCCGAATTATCATATAATATCGACATCAATAAAATTGGAAGAAGGGCAGGGAGAATAAAAATAGCATTTTATTCTCCCTGCCCTTCTTCCAAAATTGTGTTTTATTTTTCTTACTGGTTTTGCGCTGCATCGACTCAGACATGTATTATGGCAACTATAATGTGATGATGATGATGATATAACAAGCTAAAGATTTTCAGCACAAGCACACACTATTCTGATAACCAATGGAAAAACAGGAAATGGGAAAAAGAATTCTGAGGAATATTAATTTTTGTCATTACTGATTATTCCCACGTAACATAAGCTAATGTAAAAGAAACATTTAAAGAATGAAACAACAGTTCCAAAGTCCAATATTCAAATACATACCCGAAACTATGAATATATTTTCCAATTACCGTCACTCTAACTCACAGATAAGTCTCCTCAGTTTCCAATGATGCTGCATCGATACTCACCTAGAAAGAAAAAGAGAAAGAAGCATCACCAAAAAGCGCCAGGTGTCAATTCTACGCTGCCTATTGGCTCACTTTATTACTTGGGAGCAAACAACATTCAATAATATTTTACCTCGCAACAGTCACATGTTCTCATTTAGTTTTCTCACTTAGTGTAACCAGTCATCCTAGATTACCAATGACAGTAGACAGGTTGTTTGTGAACAGCAAGTGGGCAGCTATTTTTCAACAAATTCTTCAATTATTGCTGCCAGGTCATGCGTCAACTTCTCAACTAGAAATCTGGTGTAAATGGATCCCACGCTACTTGAAATTCTGTAAGATTGTTCCTGAATTGTGTACGGTAAGCAATGGTCTCTGAGTCCTGAAAGTAATTACTAAAATATTTCAAGTTTTCCTTAATTTTTCTATAACAAGTAAATACTGTGTAATAAGTTCAATTTGTTTATAGCGCTTCCTGCGCTACCCAGTGAGATTTACATCCAGAAGCTCATGGAAGGTGAATAACGGTGCTAATAGTCCCTGCGATATTTATTTTGGTGTACTTGGAGTAGACGGATTGATTATATAATGTGATAGGTGTCAGTTGACAGTCTACTTTGTACAGTTAAGGAAGGAGATCATCAAGGACAGCAATGCCACACATACTGTCTTTTATATTCCGAATACTTCCTCTGAAAATGTAACATGTTTGCTTGTAATTGAAGCGAGGAAGTATTGCATGTATACAGGTAAACTATTTCGGAAGAAAACGAGTAATTTAGTACTAATAATATTACAATTTTATAAATAATACTAATTACAATAATTAAACGCATTTATTATTATTATTATTATTATTATTATTATTATTATTATTATTATTATTATTATTATTATTATTATATGAAGATGGTGTTGGTAATATAATATTGTGTAATAATACAATTACATCCACACAGTGAGCGTATAACAATAAAAATAATATTAAATTGTCAATAAAATAAAATAATGTCACTAAGGTTTAATAATAATTCATTTTACGAAATTTTACGAAATCAATATATCCAAAAGTATATACTTCAGTAAGGGCAGGATCACTGTGAGTCCGCTTCGAATATCAGATCTAAAGGGTGAAAAATATGGACTTAGGACATTCAATGATCCCGGACTCCTCCAAGTTGTGAAAATGATCGATATGAGCGGTTTTTTTTTTCGTTCTAATGTAGATAAAGCTGTGTCGTGCCGGTCTCTGGATTACAAGATTGTGGGTTGAAATCCGTCAGAAGTGGACGGAGTTTTGAAGGGCGGCAGGACGTCCACTCGGCACTCCTCATACTAGGTAAATATCCAGTGACTCAAACAAAATTATTTTAAATTTCAACAACGGGTCCTATAATAAAGTTCCGCTGTTTCTGATATGCAAGGGTTGCAACATAAAACATTGCAACTATGTTTTTCCTCACATTTACACGGTGTTACAATAAACTGGTCATATGCCCTGGAAAGCACGACACTCATACAGAATGAATGAATGAATGAATGAATGAATGAATGAATCAATCAATCAATCAATCAATCAATCAATCAATCAATCAATCAATCAATCAATCAATCAATCAATCAATCAATCAATCAATCAATCATCATTGATTTGCATTTAGGCTGTCACCCAGGTGGCAGATTCCCTATCAATTGTTAACCTAGTCTTAAATGATTTCGAAGACCTTGGACATTTGTTGAACATTTCCATTGATAGCCTACATTATTGCATTCCCAATGTCGTTTTCTACAAATGAATATCTGCCCCAATTTGTTCTCTTGAATTACAACATTATCTTCATAGTATGATCTTGCCTACTTTTAAAAGCTGCACGCAGTTTATTCTTCTAGTAATATCATTCCACGCCATCTCTTTACTGACAGCTTGAAACATACCGCTTGGTCGAGCAGCTCATCTTCTTACTCCCAACTCTTCCCCGCCCTAAGTTTGCAACATTATTGTAACACTACTCGTTTGTCGGAAATCACCCACAACAAAGTGATGCTTTCATTTCGATCTTTTCAAGTTCATGTATGAGTTAATCCTGGTGTGGGGTCCCATACAATGGAACCATGCCTATAATTGGGGTCTTGCCAGAGACTTATACGATCTCTCCTGTGTATCCCTACTACAAACGCTAAATACCCCCATAACGATATGGAGGGATATGTAACCTTCTTTTACAACCACATTAACCTAAAGAAGATCTTTCCTTACACAGGGTGAATCACCTCATTGTTGTACCCCAATTATTTGTGAAATGGAAGGTGCTGTTAATGTGCTGTTTGCACAGAAATGAAGTGTAACCAAGGACTCATTTTGTAGCCATGAACAGATTTTAATAATTATTAGAATGGGCATTGTTTTAGAAAGTTCAGTTTTTCAAATGGTACAATGCCCATTGACATTACCAAACCAAACCTAGAGTAAATTAGATTTCTTTTCAGAATTCTAGTACAAGTACTTTATGAGCTATCGTAGTTTGAATATTGTAAATACCGACAGTTGTCTGCTCCATTCAACTCCTTAGTCACGAGTATATGATGTTCTTATGTTTGCCTCCTTTATGGTTCACTGATTGCATTGCGACTACCTTGTCAGTTACTTTGTGACAGTTACCGATGCTGAAAAAGCCAACATGTTAGTGGTGTATGGAGAATGCTGTTCGTTCTTGTGCCCTATACGCGTAACGATAATCCCAGTAGGCGTCACCCATCGCGACAATTATTTTTGTGAACCTCTTCAACCAATTACGTGAAACTGGAAGTGTATCGCCTAGAAAACGTAATAGAAATAAACAAGTGACCGAAGAAGAAGGCGAAATTAATGTTCTAGGTGCTGTTGCTGTAGATTCGCACGTTAGTTCCCGTACGATCGCACGAAGAAGTGGCATAAGTCAGGCAAGTGTACTACGATATCTCCACCGTCATAAGTTCCATCGGAATAATATCTCTCTCCACAAGAGCTGTATGGAAACGATTCTGAGAATTGTGTTAAATTTGTACAAGGGCATTAAGACAAAATGCACCAGATTTGTCATGTATCTTGTTTGGTGATGAAACAACATTTGTTACAAATCAAGGCCAAGTACACCTCCGAAACATGCACTATTGGTCCGTAAACATTTCTGGCTGACTTACAATAGGTGAATTGTCAGTATCTATGGAGTTTAAGTGTGTGGTGTGGAATAGTGAACCATCAGATCATAGGCATTTGTTTTCGTAGAAGGAACATTTGATTCTCAAAAGTATCTCAACCTCCTAACAGACGAAACTCCACAGATGTTAGAAGACGTTCCACTGCAGACTAAGAGAAACATATGGTATCAGCATGATGGCTGTCCAGTGTATAGTGCACGACATATTACTACAGCTTGTCTTCACCGACTGGTTCAGAATCGTTCGATTTGACGAAGGGGCTCAGTACCTTGGCCGGCCCGAGCACCAGATATGACACATTTAGATATTTTCTGTGGGGAAGGCTAAAAGATAATACCGACTACACCAGATTATATGGAACGACGTATTACAGCTACCTGCACTGACATTTCTGATGAAATGTTATAACGTGTGCATTAATCTTTAGAAACCGAGCTCGATAGCTGCAGTCGCTTAAGTGCGGCCAGTATCCAGTATTCGGGAGATAGTAGGTTCGAACCCCACTATCGGCAGCCCTGAAGATGGTTTTCCGTGGTTTCCCATTTTCACACCAGGCCAATGCTGGGGCTGTACCTTAATTAAGGCCACGGCCGCTTCCTTCCCACTCCTAGAGCCCTTTCCTGTCCCATCGTCGCCGTAAGACCTATCTGTGTAGGTGCGACGTAAAACAACTAGCAAAAAAAGAAAAATCTTTAGAAAGCAGTTGCATTAATCTTTACATAGCAGACTGAAAGCTTGTATGGAAGAAGGTGGTCATTATTTTGAACACAACCTTTGAAGGCCAATTCACTTTCTTCTTCAGAATCCCCCATCACAAAAAATGCTTATATAATTTTTTTCATAAGTTAGTGCTGACACATAGTGGATAATTGCCGGTGTTTATTATTTTCGAACTGCGATAGCTCCTAAACTACATGCACTAAAATTCTGAAAAAATACCATTTACATTCTAATTTAGTCTAGTTTTGTTTCCTTAATATCAATAAGTAATATTCCCTTCGAAAATGTAACATTTTAAAGTAAATACACATTCTAACCTTCTTCTTCTCCGCTTTTCCCACATCTGTGGGGTCGCGGGTGTGAACTGTGCCACACATATGTGGATTTGTCCATGTTTTACGGCCGCTTGCCCTTCCTGATGCCAACCCTATATGGAGGGATGTAATCACTATTGTGTGTATATGTGGTGGTTGGTAGCGTAGTGTGTTGTCTGAATATGAAGAGGGAAGTGTTGGGACAAACACCCAGTCCCCGGCTCAGAAGAATTAATCAGACGATATTAAAGTCTCCCAGCCGGGCAGGAATCGAACCCGGGACCCTCTGAACCGACGGCCTTAAAGCTGACCATTCAGCCAATGAGTCGGACAGTATTTACACATTCTAATTATTATTATTAAAAGTCTCAAAGTTGCACCCCAGTTATTTGTGAAATGGAAGGTGCTGTTAATGTGCTGTTTGCACAGAAATGAAGTGTAACCAAAGACTCATTTTGTAGCCAGGCACATATTTTAATAATTGTTAGAATGAGCATTGTTTTAGAAAGTTCCGTTTTTTTTTTGCTATTTGTTTTAAGTCGCACCGAATCAAATAGTTCTTATGGCGACGATGGGATAGGAAAGGCCTAGGAGTTGCAAGGAAGCGGCCGTGGCCTTAATTAAGGTACAGCCCCAGCATTTGCTTGGTGTGAGAATGGGAAACTACGGAAAACCATCTTCAGGGCTGCCGAAAGTGGGATTCGAACCCACTATCTCCCGGATGCAAGCTCTAACCGCACGGCCAACTCGCCCGGTAAGTTCCGTTTTTAAAATGGGACAATGCCCATTGACATTACTGAAACAAAACTAGAGTAAATTAGATTCTGTTTCAGGATTCTAGTACAAGTAGTTTATGAGCTATCGTAGTTTGAATATTGTAAATACCGACAGTTGTCAGCCCCATTCGACTCCTTAGTCACGATTATATGATGTTCGTATGCTTCCCATAAATATTCGGTCACTCTGATTTTGACACACTTTTATTGGGTAGTTATTCTTACGCTATAATGATAACGTATAATACAACGAAACATGTAGGAAAACATAATAACACGTTATACAAATATTTTGGTTAAATAAAACTCTTCTGACAGTCATTAGTACGCCATTTGTCGTGCATTAAATAAAAGCAATAATTCCAGTGCCGCCTCAAAAATATTCGGCCACTATACACAAAGCAGCATAAACTCGCATAATTCACAACCTTGTTACACTCTCAGTACTTTGCAGCACCACCTTGATGTTTTATGACCTCTTCCAGTCGATTCGGCTTACTGGCGATAACTTTATTGATACAATCAGGGCTTAATGCTGCCCATTATTGTAGCAGTCTCTTCTTCAAGACTTCAATAAAGAGCTGCCTTTATTTGAATCCACACATTCTCGATGGGGTTCAGGTCGGATGATTGTGCTGGAATCTCCAAAATCTTCGGGCACTTGTACAGCAGCCACTCCCTGACAAGTTACGACTTGTGCTTGGGGTCGTAATCTTGGTAGAACTTGAAAGTACGCTGTGTACCAAGTTGTTCCGCAGCTTGTCGCAAATTGTTTTCGAGAATAGCCAAATAGATCCTTTTTGTCAAAGTACGTTCAATGAAACTCAGTGTACAAACCCCGTTCGATGCAACACATCCCCACACCATTGCACTTCCTCCAACATATTTTACAGTTGCTTGTAAATTGCTCGTTTCCAGCTCCTCGTGACGTTTTCGCCTCACCAATTGCTTTCCATCGGACCCGAAGACGTTGAACTTTGTCTCATCAACAAATAACACATCCTCCCACCAAACAGTGGGTTTGCTTACGTAGGGTTTTGCAACCTCTAGCCGCTTCTTTATATTTACCGCAATAATGTATGGTTTCCTCCTATGTCTTCTGCCAAAGAACTCATTCCTTCGCAGTGTTCATCGCACGGTTACAGTACCCAGTTTCTTTTTACAGTCCTCTAAAACAGCTGCTGCCAATTTCGGAGCACTAATTTTCGGATTTCGTTTCACATTCCGAATCACAAACTGCTCCTCTCCTTCTGTCAGCCTTCTTGGTCTGTCTGTCTAGGGAACTGAATCAATTCTGTCTTCAGTTTTGAATCGTCTGATCATATCTCCAACTATTATTCTGCTTATGTTAAGCATCTCGGATATCTTTCTATGCCATTTACCTCGAGCGTGATGGAATATCACGAGCTGGCGTTCTTCAAATATGGTATAGTGTTGTCTTCTGCACTCCATTTGATACCAGTCCGCAAAACTGCAGAAAAATGGCTTCAGCATGACGTGTCTTGTGGCACCGCACTACCGAACTGAACGTTTTGAAACGCTATCTGCTCTGTCTCTGTCAATGAACACAACGGCAATCTCGGCCTTTCCGGGTGACCGAATAGTCTATATTTCAGGCGTCTTATTTCACCCATGTGCGCAATGCCATTTATTTTACAACATACTGTACATCAATGATGCGTGATTCCTTTTCGGCATAAGCAACCACATGTAGTTCCATTACTTAGACATATTTGGTTTCACATTCTGCTCACGGTTGCGTTACTGTCATCACTTTTTCACGGATTTTAGCAGTGACCGAATATTTATGGGAGTGACTGTAGATTATTTTTCAGGATTCTAGTACAAGTAGTTTGAGTTATCGTAGTTTGAATATTGTAAATACCGACAGTTGTCTGCTCCATTCAACTCCTTAGTCACGAGTATATGATGTTCTTATGTTTGCTTCCTTTATGTCTAAGAAATCACGAAAGTGGATTTTACTATCATTACATCCATACAACTTATCAGACAGAATCAGTCTAAGTTGTACTAAGAAGTCTATACGATGCTTTCCACCATGATACTCGAAAGAAACAAATCGATGACAGAAACAAAAGATGCAGTAAAATCAGAGACAGCAACTTTTTTAAATTATTATTATTATTATTATTATTATTATTATTATTATTATTAGTAGTAGTAGTAGTAGTAGTAGTAGTAGTAGTAGTAGTAGTAGTAGTAGTAGTAGTAGTAGTAGTATATCAAAAGTTGTCAGATCGATGTGCAGTGGATACAATAATAACGGAGCTCCCCACGCCATGTATGAAATGTTCACTACATGAGTATAAAAATGCTCTAGAATTCTTACTTGGGACACAATTGAGTCAGGATTGTAAGCGACAGAAGCTGAATCAGACGAGATAACAACGTTCAAATCCACTACGGCCTGTGGACTTTTACACGACAGCTACTTTTCTTCTTTAGGTAGGCCTACCGATACTAATGTTGCTTGGTGACCAAGTAGCGGCTCCTGAATGACTGCTTATCGTTTAATGAATATCACTACTAATATATACATCTGAATGTCTGTCTCTTTGAATTCCTTTTACATAAATATTACTTGCTCGATTGAGCTCAAATTTAGCAAGTTTGTAGCTGGTATAGTTCTTGCAATTTCCTTCGTCAACATCCGGTACGCTTGTGAAGTCTAGCTGGCCGGCTGTGTTTACATCCCTTGACCGCGGTGTGTCAGGATTTTCCCAACTCGAGACAAAGCATTGTCAACTCTCCTTTTTAACTTAGCCTCTGGGAGCGAATAGTGAGACTGAACAGAACTGTGTGCAGCTGTGCAAGACTGGAGATGTGACGAGCGAGCGGGCTTCAGGACCGGCACGCTTTTGAAGTACTCCACGTGGAGTGTCACTGACAAAGCAAGCATGCTATTGGTCAAGAGCCATCTGCTATTGGTCACAACAGAGGCGACCGGGAGGTGGCATTGCTTAACGTTTGAGTCGACAGTCATTAAGGAGGAAATTGAGAGAACTATATCTCCAGTTAATATATATTTTGCTTAATATCACGATCTCTCCTCACGGGGCCATATTGTGAAAGAATATGTGAAGAAAGTCAATGGAAAGTGTACGCCTGGCTTAAAGGTGAATACGGTATCTAAATGGTTAGTCCTGTTAAAAGAATGGAGCCTACCAAGTGAGAATTGAATTTCCTAGATAAATCTTAATATACATGTTTTTTCTAGTATGGTAGAATAACTAACGAGGAAGTACTGAAGGGAGTGGGAGAAGAAAAGATCAAGCTAGCTTTGCTTGGGAAAGGAAAGCAAAATTGGATAGGACATAGTCTGCGAAATGATACCTTATTACAAGTTGCGATGGAAGGAATGGTAAAAAGGATAAAGGAATTTGCCGCACATCATAGTGATGCTTGTGTTGTCACAACCTGTATTTTACAAAGGCGGAGCATGGGGCCCCTTATTTAGATTATCCTAGTTCACATTGGATACTAAATCTAACTATTCCGAACTCTCTTTCCAACCGCAGTATATGAATCATCAGTTTTTGTTTTGTTTTTTATTTTGCTTTGTTTTTACAATTTCCTTTACGTCACACCGTCATGCATATGACTTGCGACAACGATGGAATAGGAAAGGGCTAGGAGTGGAGAGGAAGCAACCGTGGCCTTGAAAAAATGAAATGGCGTATGGCATTTAGTGCCGGGAATGTCCGAGGACATGTTCGGCTCGCCAGGTGCAGGACTTTTGATATGACACCCCTCGGCGACCTGAGCGTCATGATGAGGATGAAATGATGGTGAAGACGACACGTACACTTAGCCCCCGTGCCAGCGAAATTAACCAATGCTGGTTAAAATTCCCGACCCTGCCGGGAATCGAAACCGGGACCCCTGTGACCAAAGGCCAGCACGCTAACAATTTAGTCATGGAGCCGGACACCGTGGCTCCAGCATTTGTCCGGTGTGAAAATGGGAAACCACGGAACATCATCATCATCATCAGAGCAACCAACAGCGGTTTTCGAATCCACTATCTTCCGAACGCACGTTGTTAACTACGCGACGCAAACCGCGTCGTCACTTGCTCGGTTGAGTCACTAGAAGTTCACATGCTAAAATCAACAGTACTACAGCCAAGATTTCACTGTCACTGGGTGTAAGATTGGCTTGTAATCTCTGCTAAGATTGTGGGATCGAAAACCGAAGCAGTCGGTCGACATTTGAAACTGCATAATGGAAAGACAAGTCAGTTTATAGACATAAAATAATCCTTCCTCACAGATAAATTCTGGTGCTCCCGCGTCTTAATTTTAATATCAGTGTAAATGATGTCGATCATATTATTATTATTATTATTATTATTATATATTAAAAGAGTTTACTAAAAACAGCTTTGGCAAATTCGTCCGTCTGTTCTACTGGACTGATTTACTTCATTGTTTGTTCTCTCCGGAATGACCTACCGGTGAATCAGGAGACAGTTACAGGTCTCTAAGTTCAGCCATCTTTGAGAATTCATAAAATCATTAAATGACCACTCCAGTAATTGAAAGCCTCACTTTGTCCTCACAAAGACTGAAACCAGCCCTCAGATCCCGACAAAAAGCCTGATCTGGCCGAGAATCGGACCCGAGTCCTCAAGGTAAGAGGCAGGTACACTTCTCTTAGACCACGGGGCTGGCTAAAAGCATCAACAATAAAAAGGCATAGTTAAATGCGATGAAGTTCACTATACTCTATTGACACTAGTTCTGCGTATTCTTCAGTCCGACCTCCTGTTCTTCATATATTTCAAGTATTGCAATTTTTCCCTTGTGCTTTAATTGTGAGGACTCTTTACTGTAATTCTCGTCCTGTGAATGAGTTTTGTGTTTTAATGCAGTGTCTCCACATATTGACTCCTGGCTCTCGGGCTTACCTTAGACGTTATGAACGCCAAATACAGAATTTCTAATTCCATGGATAGTGGTTAGTAAAAGTTACGTCCTTATTCATATTTTGTAGTACCATTCATGAAATATCATTGGAATCGTTCGCTTTCTGCCGTGTGGATGATGTTACAAGCCTCTGAGACCGACGGCAGGTTAGATACTCAACAGATCCTCCATCAGCTGTCATATATCGCGTGCCTCACGTAAGAGTCGTCTGGCGCCCTTTCTCTGGTGTATCGGAAGATATTTTCAAATTCGTTCTTGTAAAGTGTAGGTAAAGCCAGCCCAAACAAAAACTGCTCATCAAGTACTCCATGTGATGTCCATTGTCAACGGAAAACATCTGTTTATTTTGATGTTTAAAGTGCAAGTGTATGTGCCCAATTGATAGAGCGGCCCCAAATTAGCCTACTGAATTATACTTTTTAAGGATATTTATTGACGGTGACAGTACAGCGAGAGGAATAGTTAATATTTCCTGTAGAGCAGGGCCTCTCAGGGTGCATGCGCGTGGTGCATGCACTGTGCACGGTGCAAAAGACGACTTCGCTTGGTTGACCAGAGTGCAGACCCCCCACTCCTCTCTCCCTACACCTGTCTCCCCGTTCGGCCTGTCTCCGCGTTCCTCACCTTCACTGCTGTTTCTCCCCCACTGCGAAATGTTTACGTGTGGTGAGCGGAGACGCACAGTTGTATGGGACAAGGTTACCAGTGTTATTAAAAAAATTTAAAAAGTGAATTAGAAATACACATACATGTTTGAGAGGAATGTAAACATAATTTTAAAAACAATGCAGAACCCGTAACCAAAATGAAAATGCTACAGTACTGGAACAAAACTCATTTGTGGATATAGAATGCTCTTCTTCAAGCTGTTTCAACTTCCTTAATTCTTTCTCTCTGACGTCTCCTATAATTTCACAATAATTTTCTGAATGTAGTCTGTTGTAGTATCTTTCAATAGATGATTTTCTTACGCACGTAATTATCGTCCCACAGATTAAGCATTTGGCGTTATCGTCACGACAAACAAACAAACAAAAAATACGAAAGTTCCCAGTTCGATTGAAATGGACTTTCGGAAGTCTTTGCTTTCTTCGAAACAGGTTGCTCCATTATTATGTTGTTGTCGTGCGCTTGTCTATTTCACTGATAAACACGTCGTCTTCCACCAAACGCTTCGTCGCTCTCAGCACACTACACCATCCGAGTCAAGCCGAGTTGAGGCGAAGCGTACCGATGCACAGTGCACAGAGCCTATGCACCTCGCTCTGCACACGTGAGAGTTTGGGCGTTTGAGAGGCCCTGCTGTAGAGAATGAGTGAGGCTGCAGTATGACTGTAGTGTGGAGGCGCGATATTGCAGCGTAGTCAGGCAAGGTGTATCAGAGAAGTGAGGAGTGAGATAGATTCCCATTGCTTTCTTTATGAATTCAGAAGGTCTTACTACATATCAGCCTGCTAACTACTGAAATGTATACACTAACTGGCCCTGTAAGCAACACATTCACACCATTCATCACAGGGACTGGCTACATACACTGAATGGTCAAAAGTCACGGGAAGGGGTGTCCCATTAGAAAATGTGCCGTGTATGAACCCTGAGCGTTGCGGATAGCTGCGGCGTAACTGAGCAGTCTGTCACAGACACCAGTATCGTGAGATGGCAACATGTCGTTAGTTAACCGACTTCGAACGTGGAATGATCATCGGCGCACAACGCATTGTGAAAATTACATACGAATTCGGGTTTCCGCGGTCAACAGTGTCGAGGGTGGATCTTCAAGATCGCAGAGAGAATGTTACTACCCTCGTAAACCTCCGGATGGGAAGATCACAGGTGTTTAACTAACGGATACCATGTCGCATCCCCATAATCATACTAGGCGCACGACGGACTACTGTGAGACAGATCACCGCCCCGTTGAATGTTGGGAGTCAGGAATCCATTTCTACTAGAACTGTAAGGAGGCAACTGTACCGCATAGGCTTCAAGAGCCGACGGCTAACTCGTTTTTCTTCGCTGACACTTCGAAACTGAGCTCAACGATGCTCATGGGCACGCGAACATCGTCAATGGACCATGAAACAGTGGCGGCGTGAAGTATTGAATCCATCATTCATAGTCGTCAAAAGGGATACCTAAATTTACCAACCAACCTAGCCGCGAGATACGTTCATGTGAAAAGAGCATCCATTTTGTATCATTAATTGAGGATCACCCTGTGTCTTCTTCATGTTTCGTACCTATGAGACAAGAGCGCTGAAGTTGAATTGCAATCTTCTTGGGCAGGAAAGGAATCCAGATTTATAACATCCTACGAGAAATTTTTGGGTGAATTCGAGCATGCTCGTGGCTAATGTCTAAAATACGATAATTATCCAGAGGTAAATTGAAACTTGGACTAGTACAGAGCAACGCCCAATAAATCTATATATATAAAGTAGCTTGTCCTGACTGACTGACTGACTGACTGACTGATTCATCATCGCAGAGCCAAAACTACTGGACGTAAAGAAGTGAAATTTTGGGGATATATTCATATTAAGATGTAGGTGCTCGCTAAGAGAGGATTTTTGGATATTCCTTCGCTAAGGGGGTGAAAAGAGGGGTGAAATTTTAAAATGAGTGTGTCTATATCTCGAAAGTTTAAAAGATTACAGATGTAAAAATTGGTATTTAGAATCTTCTTTAAAAATAAGGAAACACGTATTTTTTTGTTTTCAGAAAATCCCAATAGGAGGGGTGAAAAGGGGTGAAAATGAGGAAAATGGGTTGAATGCCCTTAATCAGGATACCAGTACTTATATCTCAGAAACTGAAGATATTACAGACCTGAAAATTGGTACTTTTGATCTCTTTTAAAAATAAAGAAACACGTGTTTTTTGGTTTTTGGAAAATCCAATTAATGGGAGGGTGAAAAGGGGGTGAATTTTTAAAATGAGTGAATCTATATCTCCAAACTTTTAAAGTTTGCAGATGTAAAAATTGGTATTTAGAATCTTCATTAAACATAAAGAAACAATTATTTTTTTGGTTTCAGAAAATCGCAATAGGAGGGGTGAAAAGGGGTGAAAAAGGGGTTGTATGTCTTTGATGAGGCTACTTATATTTCAGAAACTGAGGATATTACAGACCTGAAAATTGGTGTTTGGGATCTCCTTTCAAAATAAGGAAACAGGTATTTTTTTGTTTTTGGAATATCCAGTTAATGGGGGGGGTGAAAAGGGGGTGATTTTTTAAAATGAGTGTATCTATATCTCAAAACTGTTACAGTTTATAGATGTAAAAATTGGTATTTAGAATCTCCTTTAAAAATAAAGAAACACGTATTCGTTCGTTTTCGGAAAATCCCAATAGGAAGGGTGTAAAAGGGCGAATAATGGGTTGAATGCCGTTAATGAGGCTACTTATATTTCAGAACCTGAAGATATTACAGACCTGAAAATTGGTATTTGGGATCTACTTTAAATGTAAAGAAACACGTATTTTTTCGTTTTTGGAAAATCCAAATATTGAGGGGTGAAAAGGGGGGTGAATTTTTTAAAATGAATGTGTCTACATCTTAAAACTTTAAAATTTACAGATGTAAAAATTGGTAGTTAGAATCTCCTCTAAAAATAAAAGAACACGTATTTTTTTGTTTCCTGTAAATAACAATAGGAGGGGTGTAAAAGGGTGAAAAATTGGTTGAATGCCTTTAATGAGGATACATATATCTCAGAAACGGAAGATATTACAGAACTGAAAATTTGTATATGGGATCTCCTTTAAAAATAAAGAAACACATATTTTTTTAGTTTTTGGAAAATCCTATTAATGGCGGTTAAACAGAAGTGACAAATTGGGGTAAATTTTTGAAAGATTATCTTGGAAACGTAAAATGTTACAGACGTAAAAAGTGGGTGTTTGGAATCTCCTGTAAATGTAAAGAAACATAGGTGATTTGTTTTTGGAAACTCCATTTAAGGGGAACCCAAAAAGGGTGAAATTTTAAAATGAGAATTTTTACAGTATATCTAAAAAAACTTAACATGTTACAGAAGTGAAAAATGGTATTTTTATCTCTATTAAACCTAAAGAAACGTGTATTTTTAATTTTCGGAAAAACCACTTGGGTGGAGGGGGGGTGAAAGTGACTGAACATGGTGTTGAATTCTTTTAATTAGGCTACTGATATCTTAAAAATGAAGATGTTACAGACGTGAAATTTGATATTTGCAATCTGCTTTAAAAGTAAAGAAACACGTATTCTCGGAAAATCCAATGAAGCGGGGGGAGGGGGTGAAAGAATTGAAAAATTAATTGACTTTAATTGTATGAGAATATATACATCTAATAAAAACTAAAGTTGTTACAGACGTGAAAATTCGTATTTGGATCTCCTTTAAAAACGAAGAAAAACTCGTTTTGGGGGGGAAAACATCTTGGGGGGCGGGAGTGTAAAGGAGTTGAATTCCTTTCATGAGGACACATAAATCAAAAAGTGAAGAAGTTAGAGTCGTGATAATTGGTATTTAGAAGATCCTTCACTATTAAAGAAACAAGTATTTTTTGCGGGAAAATTCACTAAGGGGGGGCGGGGAGTAGTTTGAAATGAAGTGACAAAAGTAAATTATATTTATGGGGATACTTATATCTCAAAACTGAAGGTAATAGACGTGAACATTGGTGTTTGGAATCTCCCTTAAACATAAAGAAATACGCGTTCTTTTAATTGGGGGGGGGGGTGGCAGTAAAAACTAACGGCGGTGGGGTGTAAAAGGAGGTGAGACCAATTGATTTTACTGTTCTTAATGTACTTATAAGGATCCTCCGTTGCTCAGGCGGCAGCGCGCCGGCCTCTCACAGCTGGGGTTCCGTGGTTCAAATCCCGGTCACTCCATGTGACATTCGTGCTGGACAAAACGGAGCCGGGACAGGTTTTTCTCCGGATACTCCGGTTTTCCCTGTCATCATTCATCCCAGCAACACATAATAATAATAAAAATAATAATAATAATAATAAAAAGAAGAAGAATAACATTAATAATAATAATAATAATAATAATAATAATAATAATAATAATAATTATAATAATAATAATAATAATAATAATGTTCCGGACCGTCGTCAAATGTGCGGACCGCGCTGGAAACGGCTCCTGGACGGGTAATGACTTAGAATGCAGTCCGGCCGCGGGTTCAGTGCCGCCAAGGCACCCAATATGACACCACGCCGGATCTCCTGAAGGATTTTATCCAGATTAAAAATGATTAAAATAAAATACGGTCTGGCAAAGATTTACGGACCCAACTGACCGGGAAGAATACCTGAGCCTAGCCCGGGAAGTACGAAATCGATTGCTGGAAAGGAAGATTGAAAAATGGGAGGATGCGTGGCGTAATCTAATAGAAAACGAGTCAGATCGGGAATATTGGTGGATTCTCGCTGAAAACGTGTCAGACCGCGAATTTCGGCGGATTATATATCTAAAACAATAAGCATTCAATTACAAATTTCAGTATAATACCGTAGCGAAGCACGGGTACCTTGCTAGTAGAGAATAATTGTCATGTAATCAAATCTCTTCTGGCCAAAAATGTAAATATTGTACTAGACCGTGGGCAAAGTCGAAGTTACACGTGTCTGTCGTCATGGAGGGGGAAAAGTATTTATTCAATCTACGCTTCAGCATTTTAGACCAAATTAATATTATTAAATCATGAGATTCATATTCCTCGAATTTTTCTGAGCATTGGGGATACCAACACCAGATATGAGACCCCTGGGATAATGAAATTGTGTAATGTGAAGCAATTTTCTTACCACTTTTCGCGCGCCTAAACGCAGATAGGTGTATACTAAGAGTGACGAGGGAGGCCAGAAGCATCCCTTCCTTGGTGGTGCCGGAGTCCAGGTCTGTGACGCTCTGAGCAATTTTTTCATGTGAGGTGCTAATTTAAATATTGCGGTAGGAGTAAGTAACAGTCTATCGTAAGAACTGGTCGGATGTGAAATGAAATAAATGCTCATGTTCGTGTGAATATTAAATTTGCCCTCGCTTGGTGATGAAACGGTAAATTAACAGCATATATCGGCACGGTGATATTAATAGAGTCCTTTGTCTGTTAAATGTGTCGGATGGTGTAAATATTGAATTATGAATAACAAGTGAGTTGATAATAATTTATATGTGGTAAATGTGCAATGTTTCATAAAAAAGTTATATAAAGGTTAGATCATTCAAGAAGAAACCTGTGAGATAAATTTGAAGATACATATATTTGGTAAGTGTGTGGAATGTAAGAAAATAAGAATCTCCAAGAAGGAATGTGTGAATAGTGTCTATCAACATGGTGTACCAAGTCTTAAATGGGCGTTCGGCGAATGACAATATATGAGAACATTCCATTGTTCAGCAGAAATACAGGTGGGTGATGTGATTTGCATTCTTTAAAGTGTATTTTGCATCGTTATATTCTGTGTAAATACTGTAAGCGCCAAATTTTCAGTCCGGTAGTTTGTTTTCTTTGCTTTGGTGCTTTGGCAGAGAGATGTTATAAGAAGTCTACGCACATTTTATATTGAAATCCCAAAATTTCAGACGATTATGTTAAATTGGACTAAAGAAGGTAACGGGTAAAGATAAGTGTTATGCCAGTCTGTCGTGAAAGAATTTGTGTGTCAAGATTCCGTGTCAAAGCATAATGTAAAAAATAGCAGAGTGTTGGAACATTTCGGTTTTTTGGGTATCAGATAGAGATACCATAATGTCTAAATTAATTCAAGATCAGCGTGACATCCCTATCATTTAAAGTTTGATGTTTGCTAGAAGTTTGTTTCAATAGTTACGTAATTTCAGTAAGATGACGAATCCATGAAATAAGCCACGAATTTAAAATGAAATATAAAATAAAAGGAGATCAAGATAGGCCATACATCGTTATGTAAGAAATTATTCCGAGATCATATATACATCCATGAGAAAGGACGAACCAGCAGGGACAAATGTTAAAATTAATGAGTTCAGTTGGATTCCGGGATGAAAATGCCACGTTGAAGAATCGAACTCAGGATGTGTTTATGCTGGGAAGATGTAATGACCCGAGGAAATAATATGTTGTAATGGCGGGAGGAGGAAATTCCCCGAGGAAATAATGTGTTATAATGCCGTGGGAGGCATGCGCAATGTCCAGGGTTCGAGAATCGTTTGGTTTTAGGAATCATGTGATCTCAGAAGGTAGATGTTATGAGAGATAAATTCAGTTGAAATGTATATATTATAATCTGGTTTGTTTCCATGTAGATCCACCGCAGGTAGAAAAACGACAGGTGGTACGGGATATGACTGACAAACTGCTAGCCGAAGGGCGAGTTATTTTTAGAATACTGCGAGCCCGTTATTAGACGGGAAGATTAAGAAGATTGAAAGAAGTAATAATATTATGTAAACCTCGTAATTGATTGAGATGATATTTTGTATACTGGAATAATGGTTTTTGAGAGGTGGAAGTGTTTATTACGGAGAAATCTTGACGCAGTTAGTTGCTGTGGCAGTAGATTGTTAATGTGTGTTGCGGCGATTTTATCGAATGGTACGGGTAAGTGACGGCACTCATCTGTCATGTACCCGCAATTGGGATTTTGATTTAATTATTAAATCAGGTAGATCAGATAAATATATCCACTAAGAGAGAGAGAGATCACTAGTTATAAAGTCAGCGTATGTTGATAGTTTTTAGCGACATTCATGAAATCAATTAGGTGGTTAGCTCAGTCTGCAATGATCAGTGTCCGGTTATTTTCAACATTCATGAATTAGGCTAGATAGTTCAGTCTGCAATGACCAGTCTCCGGTTTATTTTAATGTCATTATCCAAGTTAGATTGTTAGTTAAGTCTGCAATGATCAGTGTCCGGTTTATTTTAAACATTCATGAATTAGGCTAGATAGTTAGTTTAGTCTTTAATGATCAGTATCCGTTTTATTTCCAACATTTATGAAATCAATTAGATGGTTAGTTCAGTCTGCGATGATCAGTGTCCAGTTTATTTCATACATTCATGAAATCAATTAGATGGTTATTTCTGTCTGCAATGATTAGTATCTGGTTTATTTTTAATGTTCATTATCCAAATTAGATGGTTAGCTCAGTCTGCGAGGACTTCTGATTAGTTTATTCTAGTGAGAATCAACATTTTGTGGATAACCATTACACGATCAGTTCAGTCTGCGATGATAGTTTGTCAGTTAAATTTTATTGGTGTTGATCACTAAAGTTAAGTGTTTGTGATAAAATATTATTTTTGTTTATGAGAGCTCTGGTCATGGTTTCTGAGTACCACATTTCTTCAATGGTCAAGATGATGGCTGTAATAACTGAAATAAGTAACAAATAGTTTTTTATATGAGTGAGACATTTATCCGTGTTCCTTGCCCCAGTAGTGGTCATGATTACTGTAATGCGTATGTTTTCTACATTCTGATGAAAACCATTTGTTTAATATGTTCGCGTTAGTTGCTTTTAGTAGCATGGTGATGATTATTACAACACCGTCCATCGACGTTACTATTTTCAGTTCAGTTTGTTGGCACCGTTCATAGACGGTAGTATTAAATTATTTTAATTATTATTATTCAGTGAAGCGGTAAGATTAACTTTCAGAAACCCGTATTTATTGGTTTATTCAATTTAAATTAGTTTATTATAAACTAACACAACCTGAAAGTTATTTTTGTGTTAATTTAAATGTAAACTCTAGCTTTTAGTTACACTTTATAAATATTGTAGTCCAGTGGAACAATATTCTACATAATTTTAAATAATTAATTTATAAAGTAACTTTATTTCTGGGTGTCTTTTTGTGACACAACATGATACGATCATGTATTGTATAGAGATATTAGGGATTTGATAAGTGAATTTTGGAGCCCCATGCCTTGCCCAGGAGCAAGTTAACGTGTGAATTAAATGTTTCTTCTTGTGTATAATTAATAGGTTCAAATATAATCTGAGATTGTTTCGGTTCGATTAAGGGTCCATTCAGTGGCTGATAATATCCTACGTTGTATTTTGTGATCGGTGGATAACATTAGTTAAAGAAAATTTCGGAGTCCGGTTATGGAAACTGAATCTTCACGGATCAAGTGAATTGACCAACGGTATTACTTGAAATCCGATAGTAATTTTCAAGTTTTCTCTTTCCATTGTTTTTGTTATTTCATTCTATTCTGGAATGGCAATTAACGTTTAACTTAACTAAATATCAATAAAATAATTCCTGAGGTCTTCATATTTTTTTATTTGTGTCAAAGTTATATCAGCTGTTGTATTGATACAACAAAGTTTCTTTCATTATTCGATGCTTATTATAAACAATTTTAGCCCGCTTCTTTAATTTTATTTCAAGTAGTAATTAGATTTCCTTATGCTACCCGCCTATTTATGTCAACAAGTGACTGAAGAGACCGGAACCCCCTGAGATTAGAAGAATCTACATTTGCAAGAGCCAGAGGCAGATGTTGACTATCGATAAGCAAGGGTGCAGTATGGTCCGATGTATTCCGGTTTCAGTTGTATCGAGCTGATGGGCGCGTGAGAGTGTGGCGTATGCCCCATGAAGCTATGGATCCTGCGTATCAACAAGGTTGTGTCCAGGCGGGAGGTGGCTCAGTTCTGGTCTGGACGACGTTCTCATGGTCGCAATTAGGCCCCATTATCCGGCTGCAGGGAGCGCTGACAGGTGCACGTTACGTGGGCATTCTTTGAGACCGTATGCATCCCTTTCTGGCCGTAGAGTACCCTGATGTAGATGCCATGTTTCAACAGGACAATGTGTTATGTCACCGCTCTGTGGTGGCACGCAGGTGGTTGGAGGAACACTCCAGTGAAGTTACGACCATGGATTGGCTCTTCATATCCCCCTATCTTAATTCAATCGAGCATTTATGGGATTCTGTTGATGCTGGTGTACGCACCATGAACCATGCACCAACTAAACAAGACCAATGTGGGTAGTATTGCAAGATGCGTGGGTCCAGATCCTACCTGAATGATTCCAACACCTTGTAGCGTCAATGCCACGTCGTACTGCTGCCGTTTTGAGGGCTCACGGAGGAGCAACTCCTTATTAACATCACATTCAGTGTCTTTCCATGACCTTTGGCCACTCAGTGTAAGAAGAAAGTGATAGTAGGATCGCTCGTACCTCAATCACTTTCATGTTGTCAAACCAAGGATGAAACGGATATAAATATGAAATTAAATATCTTCTTTCAGCCCCATAAGAAGACATAATACATTCTGCACACCGTATCATACCGGAAATGCATATGGGCAGATGAACAGTGTCTAACTCTTACTACATTGTAGGATATTCATCGGTACTGATGATGGTGATTTTTATTTAAGAGGAAAACATGTTTTAACGCCATGGAAACAACAAGAAGTAGGTCTTTGGCGTTCTCTTGTTATAAAGTCAATTAACGCCTAATTGTAAGGGACTTATACTTGAAATATTACATGATACATAATTCTCTTTGTAAATTCTATTGCAACCACTAGTGTACCCGGCTGAATATCAGGAGGTACGTGCTTAATGCAAGGGCTTGTCAAATACCTTCAGGTCAATTTTATAGGATATACTTTATACAGTATGTGTCTCTGTTATTCGTACAGGCTTCAATTACTTATCAAGTCTCGTATATTCACATTGACGATTGAAATAGTGAAATAAAATGTACATTACGGGTAAAAACATGGTTTGTCAATGGCAATTCGTGAGTTAAAACCATACTTATTTACATACAGGCAAGAAGATTCGATATTAATGTGCCAGTATCGACAAACGGGTGTACCAGTTGTATTCGTACACATGGACATGATGATGCCCACCGTTTGGTTGCGATGCACGGAATAGTCTCAGTGACGGCATACGACTGGTCAAGTGCGATAGTCTCCTTCCTAGTGTATCTGTGGTGGACATGGGTAGGTGTGCAGATTTAAGTACAGAGCTCAAAAACACTATACTTAAACTGACAGTTAAAGGACTTTCATTACGAAAGATTGAACAGCTGGTCAATAGAACACATTCTACGGTGCAATATGTGGTTGATACATTTAAATACAAAGGCAGTATTAAGAACACGCCAAGGAAACCCAAGAGAAAGTGTTTAACTGAAAGGAAAGAACGGCTTGTTGTTCGGCTTATTAAGTCAGATTCCAAATTATGTGCACCAGTATTGAGGCAACTAATCGAGGAACGAACTGGAAAGAAGATCAGCAACTCCACCATCCGTTGGATCCTGTATCGACATGGGTACTATGGAAAAATCCATCGGAAAAGGCCATATGTAAGTATAAAAAGCATACGGCTTATACTGACATTCGCTAAGGAGCATATAAATAAGGAGAAAGAATTCTGGAATGATGTTATCTGGTCTGATGAGACAAAAATAAACCTTTCTTGGGTCAGATAGCATCCAGAGAATATGGAGAAAAATAGGTACGGACAATGATGTAGCGAATACATTTCCAACTGTAAAATACGGTGGTGAGTCTGTAATGCTTTGGGGCTGTATGTCAGCCAGAGGTATGCGTAACATACATTTCATCGACGGAATAATGAACAAGGAGGGCTATAATGCAATCCTATGGGCAAACGTGAAGCAGAGAGCCGAAAATATGGGGATGCCGCCTGTTTATATGTTCCAGCATAATAATGAACGAAAACACACGGCTGATATTAATAAGACGTGGTTGATCTGGAACATTCCTAAGCAGCTTAGAACAACTTCCCAATCTCCGGATTAAAATCCCATCGAACATCTTTGGGCTACGTTGAAGAGGAATCTCCGTAGGCAACGTTTGCGTACGAAGTAGGAACTAAAACGTGTGATTCTTCAGGAATGGCAGAAAATCCGCCCCGACATGTGCAATAAATTAATATATTCTATGCGGCGACGATGTCAGGCAATTAAAAAGTCGTGAGGACATTCCACTAGATACTAACATGTTCCAGGAACCCTTTATTTTTTTGTTTATTTCAAGTGTTCAGTTTGCTTGTACGAATAGGAATGATACAAAATTATGGGCGCGCTTTTGTTTATTAGAAGCTGTATGTTTGGTTAACATGATTGCAGGCAGATACAGTAGATATACGTTTTCTGAAGGCTTTGTTGAATGTTTGTTGAGTGGATAAAATCCTTTTGAGTTTATTATTTTCTTGCAGTGCGTTGAAGTACTAAAGCAAACAGCCCGTACGAATAGAATAGGTACATACTGTATTTACAAAAACGATCAATCGTCAATTTTCAAATGCAAGAATACAAATGGGTTACATTCCAGTCGTTGATTATGTCCTCGGTGCGTAAATGGAACGGTTTCATTTCTCGTATGTGTGTGGATATATTCTACCTCCACCAAATACGATGCTCTACTCCTTTCACCAATTAAATGTGTTATAAATAGCTGAACTAATATTTCGCTTTTAACATGAAGAACGATTTAAAAGGTAACTTTCTGTAACGTCTATTCAGATAACCAATTCATTAGTACAGCTACGTAGAATGGGTGAATAAATATGGACACTTTGTGGAGCCTTGCCAGAATAAATCCTTTCTCGTTGTGAAGTCGTTCTGAAAAGTTTCTGAGAGGCTTTCAGCATTGAACCATTATGGATATTGATATTCTTTTTATATATAATTTCTCATAAAGAACGCAAGAATAATATTAATGACCTCCAAGTAGTTTCGTATGAAAATGAAGCAAAGGAATGGATTGGGAACGAGCGTTATGAGTTGAGAAAACTGGGAGAAAGAGATATTTAAAGAGAATTCTTTTCCAGTTCTTTTCATAAGAGTCAGTTGGGTAAAAAAGGGAGTATATTCATAAAAGTACATATCAGACCAGCGAAAAGGAAAATGGACTCCCGCTCCAACCAGAAGAACATATTTAAAAGGCAATATTCCTTATCTGAGGGAAATGAATGTTGGGGGTGGGAATAGAGATTCATTGTATTTATGAAACCGCCCGGAATCAAACTACTGTATGTACGAACAATTTATTTTTATCCTGTATCCGGGAACAATAAAACAATGGATCTAGGTTAAATGTTGTCCCATTTATTAGACAATGTTAGAGATCTTCTCCATGTATGTGCTGTGTAAACCCATTTCGTTCAATATGTTGAGGTGCATGTACTGACGAGAATTGGAGGAGAATTATGTTACTGAACTTCAGGCAGAACTCTCTCGGTAGATACACGTTGACCGAGCTAGTTGGCTACGCGCTTCGATGTAACTCTTAGCTTGCATTCGGGAGAGAGAGGGTTTCAACCCCACTGTCAGCAGTCCTGAATGCAAGCTTATAGCTACGTGACTCAAAGCGCTCAGCCACTCGCTTAGTATGAAGACAATTAAAATGCGTCTGAGATCCAACCCTCTAAACTTCTAGACTACGTCTGTAGCCTCATATGCTGCGAAATAACTAAACAAGGAGTCTATACGACGTCGTGAATCATAGTACTGCTGCAAAACCCACTTAGGGCTAATAAAACGTCAAGATCACTCAAAACCGGAAGTTAAAATATGCTACAAAAAATACCTTACCTCCTACCGTCGTTCAAAAGACTAGGCAGAACGACCGCAATGGCTCCCGTCTGATAAATTATTGGTACAAAACTTCATTGCCTTACTTCCCCAGTTGAATCTAGATAAACATTGCGAGGTAATAATAATAATTTCGTGTGGCTATTTCTAGCCGAGTGCAGCCCTTGTAAGGCACACCCACCGATCTGTCATTTGTAGGTAACTGCGTGTTATTGTGGTGGAGGATAGTGTTATGTGTGGTGTGTGAGTTGCAGGGATGTTGGGGACAGCACAAGCACCCAGCCCCCGGCCCATTGGAATTAACCAATTAAGGTTAAAATCCCCGACGCGGCCGGGAATCGAACCCAGGACCCTCTGAACCGAAGGCCAGTACGATGACCATTCAGCCAACGAGTCGGACAAACTCGTGGTGGTGCAGCTCTTTTCAGGCACACCCCCATTGGAGGTGAACTGCGTGTACCATTTGAACCACATACCAGCCCTCCTGCCATTCTTAAATTTCTGGCAGTACCAGGAATCGAACCCGGGCCCCCGAGGACGGCAGCTAATAACACTAACCGTTACGCTACGGAGGCGGACATTGCGAGGTAGAGGGTTGGTTTCAATCCTCACTTCAAATTGTCCTGATACCCTGTATTATTTGAGGTCATATGCTGTATAACACCGACAATACATAGAAATGTTGTGTGGGACTGCAAACTGATAATTTTTCACGAGGAAATGCATGGTTTGGGCGCTGTGGGGCATCAAAGTTTGGTAACGCCTCAGATGTGGAGATGGATGTGCATTCAACATGTTGTCACGAAACCTCCAAGTATGATATCGTGCTTTAAATTACAAAAGGATTTCGAACTGTCGAAGTCCTACTTGATTACAGCGCTTACATGTAACCCAAACCAAACCAAACCAAACCAAACCAAACCAAACCAAACCAAACCACATGGCACAAAAGTCCCGAAGGGTGCTCAGCCCGAAGGCCTGCAGATTTCGAGGCGTCGTGTGGTCAGCAAGACCAATCCTCTCGGTCGTTATTCTTGCCTTTCTAGACCGGGGCCGCTTTCTTGCCGTCAGATAGGTACTCAATATTGTAATCACGTAGGCTGGCCGGACCTCGGACCAGCCCTCATATCCAGGTAAAAATCCCTGACCTGGCCGGATATCGAACCTGGGGCCTCCAGGTAAGAGGCAGGCACACTACCCCTACACCGCGGGGCCGGCACATGGCCTGCTTGAACTGTACAATATTAACGCTTTTTGGTCTGTCGTATTATAACACATATAACACTACAAGGCAAGTGTAAAGCAGTACATGTACACCATTATACAGAAAATGACATGTTTCGTTCTATAAGAACATCCTCAGATTCTATCAAATCAATTTAAATCACGCGTATATACGTACAATATTGTTCACGTTGTCAATGATCGGGAGATGGCTATATTATGAACAAGTAATAATAATAATTGTATTAGTCTTCAACCAAGCAGTCCAGACGCAGTTGCTGAAGGTATCGAACGATTGACTATAGAAGCTTAGATAAGTACAGAAACATTTCTAAAAGTTATTAAGGTGGCAGTTGGAGACTAATACAATCATTATTTGTTATTACTTGTTCCTAATATCATCAACTGAGTCTCCGTGGCTCAGGCGGCAGCGCGCCGGCTTCTCACTGTTGGGTTCCGTGGTTTAAATCCCGGTCACCCCATGTGAGATTTGTGCTGGACAAAGCGGAGGCGGAACAGGTTTATCTCCAGGTACTCTGGTTTTCCCCGTCATCTTTAATTCCAGCAACACTCTCCAATATAATTTCATCTGTTAGTCATTAATCATTGCTCCAGAGGAGTGTGACAGGCTTCGGCAGCCGGTACAATTCCTATCCTCGCCGCTCGATGGCGGCTTCATCCATTCCATTCCTGACCCGGTCGAATGACTGGAAACAGGCTGTGGATTTTTATTTTGTTCAATATCACCAACTCTCAATCATTGACAAGTTGTCCGACTAACCTACTGGTCTTCGGTTCAGAGGGTCCAGGGTTCGATTCCCGGCCGGGTCGTGGATTTTAACCTTAATTGGTTAATTCCTACTGGCACGGGGGCTGGGTGTATGTGTTGTCTTCATCATCATTTCATCCTCATCACGACGCGCAGGTCGCCTACGAGAGTCAAATAGAAAGACCTGCACCTGGCGAGCCGAACCCGTTCTGGGATATCCCGGCACTAAAAGCCATACGACATTTCATTTCATTGACAAGTTTACGCAACGTAAATAATATTGTACGTATATACGCATGATATAAAGTGATTTGATAGGATCTGAGGATGTTCTTGCAGAAATTTGTTTAATAGTGTGCATTATTTTACAAGTATGTTATAATGTTACAGTGTTACTTTAAAGTCGCATTAAGTAAGTCGACACTGGAAAATAATAATAATAATAATAATAATAATAATAATAATAATAATAATAATAATAATAATAATAATTGTTACCGTGGTTGGTGGATCAGCAGAGGTGAAAGAAGGTGCCGGGGTGAATGGATCTAACTACCAAATCAAAGTTATTTTAAAACTGTAACAAGGTTATATTCTTTTTCTCTCTTAAAAAAACAAGTAACAAGGTAAAAAAACGAGTCTAGGAAAGACAAGATTGGTGGTATAAACAGAACTTGGGCTTCAAGCCTTCACTTTACACTTCCTGAGCTACACGCTCAACCTAATAACCTTACTTAAGAGCAGAAATCCCCTAATGCCTGGAGCACATGCTCCCAAAATGTCAATGTCAAGCCTCCCAGAGGCACCTTTAAAACACTTGAAAAGAGCTGACACGCTCTCAGATTTTCAGGCCTCTTAAAGGCAATACCATACTTTACAATTAATTGCCATCAAGGCACAACTTACAAAAATGGCACGGGGTATCTTGTACCCAACCTACTGGGCCTTAGCAGAAAAAGAACAGGTTAAGTAAATGGCCCTAAATACCAAAATGAATGGAGGCGTGTACTTGCACTCCTAAATACACATTCTAAAACCTAAAAGGCACTAGGCCGATGACACAGGGGCTATTCCCAAACTATGGAGGTGACTCGTATAAGAATAATTTAAGACATTACCGAAAAGGAAAAGACCAGTTACAAACGTAGTCACCTCAAACCAATGTGAAGAGGAGCTCGAGAGGGTACAGCACTCTCTATCCCCGATTTACAGTTAAAGATATTTACATAAGCCGGCAGAAAATTACATTACAGAAAAGTAGGTTACATCGTTAAAGTTTCGGACCTATCCCTCGGGTTAAACTGCGGAGCTAGCAAGAAATAAAGATGTTAAAAGGCCATTACCTTTCTGAAGACCTGCTGCCTGATGAAAGAGGCACCTCCCGCCTCCTGCTTCACATACACACACTTAGATGTTGATCAAGTGGTCAAGAGAGGCTAAAATCCGCAGTTTATAAACCCTTGTGGAAGGTTCGAGACCTTTCCTGAATAATCGAGACACACCCACGGCGTTTTATTGGTTAACATCAAAAGTTACACTCAAAATCGAAGAAGAAATACGTGATAGGCTGAAAATTAATTACAGAAATTAGGGATTAGCTGAATTAAAAACTGGCGGAAAGAAAAGATAAATATTGCCAACCCAAAGATGAATGAACAAAATTTAGTAAAGAAAAACTTATGAATACAAAATTACTTCCTAAAACGTTCTTTCACTTCGCACCAGGGTGCATGATCATAGTTTTTGTAGTGACATCTATGAGAGAAAGTCCACACTTCTTGATCAATGGAAAACAAAACAATTTGAAATTCACACAGTATTGGCAACTTCATAATCATAAAATTACGGTAGTGACATCTTCTAAGGAAAAGTTTAAGTAGGTCTAGTTCCAAGTTCAGTGTTTCTCCTGTAGAGGAGTTCTAATTGACGCAAGATTTAAATGTGCGGCGTAGAGGTGTACCGCCCGGTACAATAATAATAATAATAATAATAATAATAATAATAATAATAAGCATAATAATAATAATAATAATAATAATAATAATAATAATAAACTGTACACTATTTGACAATGTCCAACAACTTTGCACCGCCGAAGTTGTTGAGGTATTTGAAAGAACCAGATAATGTTTAGCTCATATTGTCAGCTGCTAATAAATCAGGCGAGGGAGGAAAATTGTGCTGTCGTCAGATATGGGAAGGGCACGGCGAAGGACAGAAGTTCGAGGAGTCGTTAATTGTTTTTGCAACTTCCTCATTAACGACCGGCACGCTTTTGAATTCCACGCTGGAATCCACGTGGAATCTGTCATTTATAAAGGAAACATGCTGTTGGTCAACAGTGGAGGCAACTGATGATAGTCGTAAATCTGGTCATTTTCGGAGGGTGGAGTCGAATGACTGGAAACAGGCTGTGGATTTTCATTTTCAGCTGCTTAACGTTTGAGTTGGCAACAGCGTAATTTCTCTGACTCGCCTGATTTAGTGGCCGCTACTGGCTAATGCATTGTTCATAGGAGAACGATGGGAGGATTATCTCTGAACGATACGAATTCACCTGCCTCTGATTAGAAAGGTGATTGACAGGAGATAGCAATTACGTTTCTCAAAATTGTCTTCATCAGAACACTTAACCCATATAGTAAGCAAGCTAATAAATGTAGAATGGGACAGCATATTGATAACAAGATTTCACTTCATCTAAATCAAAAGTTAAGTCCATTTATATGATAAGCCACTCAGAATGAGCGTATTTGTGTAGCATGGTGATTCAATACACATTCATTAAGAATGGTTAAAAATTTGATCATCTATATGCTTTGTTATCGCCGGGCTGACTTGCTCAGACGGTTGAGCGCTGGCCCTCTCAGCTCAAGTTAACTGCTACAGTGTTACGTGAAGGTGCACAAATATGCCTGCTCGTGTCGTAGATTTACTAGCATATAAATTAACTCCTGTGGGACAAAATTCCGGCACCTTGGCGTCTTTGAAAACTGAAAGAATAGTTAGAAGGACGTAAAACCTTTATTATTATTATTATTATTATTATTATTATTATTATTATTATTATTATTATTATTATTATTATTATTATTATTATTATTATTATTATTATTTCTTCGTTATGCACGTTTACAGAGCGCGTTGGAACTTGTTATTTTGATGCTGGATTTCCTTTCTTCTTCTCCTTCCAAAATCACTTCATGAACTGGTTATGCTGTTTCTTGCGTTCTTCCGCCCATTGCTTCCCTGTGGTTCTTTTAGCCTTTTCCGTGAATGTGTGCTTTGCAACCAGATTCCCAAAAGCCTTGCGATCCCTGATTATATCTTCTGTGATATTAATTTCTTTTAAGTCCTGCTTTATTTCCTCTAATCAGCTTATTTTGACCTTCTTTGATTTAATTATACCAAGCAGTTTTTTTGCATATCTAGTGTCGTCCATTCTACAGATGTGGCCGTAGAATTTTAATCGTCTCCTACGTACGGTGTCGATGAACTTGTCGATTGCTTTGTACAAATCTACAATTTTCCTTTTGATCCATATACCATTCACATGAACGGGGCCATATATTTTCCTAAGAATTTTTCGTTCTTGTTTTTCAATTTCATCAATTTTATAGTGGCCTCCTAGGGATGTGGTTTCTGAGGCATACAAGGCTTCCGGAAGAACGACAGTCTTGTAATGCCGAAGTTTTGCATTTCGTGACATCACTCTTTTATTGTAGTGGTTCCATGTTATTCGGTAGGGTATGCTTTCAGGAGTTTGGTGGCTCTTTCTAAATTAGATTTCCTGTCCAATCCGGATGGTACAACGATTTCTCCTAGATATTTGAAGGAAGGGACCTGTGTGATTATTCCATAATTTGTCTGTAGTGGGGATCTTTGGATATTCTGGTGTCCATTATTTGGAGGCCTGTCTTTGATGCTATCTTATGTAACTTCTCCATGGCATACCTGGTTTCCTCACTAGTCTTGTAAAGATAGCTAGATCATCAGCAAAAGCTAGGCACTTCACGTTAATTCTTTATTCTCGAGTACCAATACTTACGCCTTCGATTTCTTTTCCCCATTCCCTGATGACTTTGTCTAACACTAAGTTAAAAAGGATTGGGGAGAGGCCATCTCCTTGTCGGACTCTTGTATGCACTTCAAAAGGTTCTGATAGTTCACCTTGAAACTTCACTTGAGATGTTGTGTCTGTGAGAGTCTGGCGGATTAATTCTGTGGTCTTCTTGTCCACACTGAGCTCTGTTAGGATATCCACAACAGTTTGTCTGTCGATAGAGTCATACGCCATCTTAAATTCCACAAAGGCGACAAATGTGGTGGTACTGCGACGTGTCCTTAATATCATCTTCAGACTCCAAATTTGCTTAGAACACGATCTACCTTTCCTGAAGCCTGCTTGGTACTCACCAATCAAATGATATGTTTGTTGTTCTACTCAGTTTAATAGCGCTTTAGATAGAATCTTGTAAATAACTGGTAAAAGGGATATGCCTCTGTAGTTATTGGGGTCCGCTCGATCGCCTTTCTTATGTAACGGATGGATAATGGCATTCTTCCAGTCCTTTGGAATCATCATGGTCTCCCATATTTCTGTTAAGAGTGTATGAATTCTTCTTATGAGGTCATCTCCTCCTATTTTCAACATCTCTGCAGTTATGCCATCGTTCCCAGGGGCTTTATTATTTTTGAGCGATTGGATTATCTTTTTTATTTCTTGAGTTGTTGGGGGCTGTGAATCTGGGTTTGGTGGAGGTTTTTCAAACTGTAGTCTTTCAATTGGTGGATCGCAGTTCAGTAGATTTTGCTGTTCTCTTTACTGTTTATCTCTACTGATCCGTTAGGTCGAAGAAAACTTAATGTTGGTGGTTTGTACACTGATAAGTCCTCACGAAATGTCTTGTAGAAATTCTGAGTGTTATTTTTCTGG
Organism: Anabrus simplex; assembly: GCF_040414725.1. Taxonomy (NCBI): domain Eukaryota; kingdom Metazoa; phylum Arthropoda; class Insecta; order Orthoptera; family Tettigoniidae; genus Anabrus; species Anabrus simplex. Next base: position 468,509,081 of record NC_090265.1, on the reverse strand, counting down.
AAAACCTGTTCTATCTCTGCGAGTCTGTTTTCCTCGTATGTACGTTTTTCGCGGAGGATTGTTTTTGAGGTCAGATTTTGAGTCTTAAGGAAATTCTGCCATCTGTCGACTGTTCGGTGACCATTCCAGTGATTCCATGCTTTGATTCTGTCACTGATAGCTTCATCACAGGTTGTGTTCCACCACCTGTGTTTACGTTTCCTGGGTGGCTGTCCGAATTTTATTGCTGATGACTGTATGTGTTGCGAATATCTGACCACACCTTAGGATCTTGATCGTGTATGTCACGTACGAAAACGTCAGCGTTCTTCCTCAGACAGTCCGGATCCACTCTTGGAAATCGGTTGCCTTTTGGTCTGGATCTGTTTGGTTGGAACCTAACCTTGATTTGCGTAAGGTAGTGATCCGAATCGAAAACTCCCTTCCGTACTTTAACATTCTGAATCTCAAGCATATTCTTTACAGAAATAGCAACATGATCAATCTGGAATTCCCCTAGTAATGGGTTAGGTGATCTCCAAGTTTTATTTTTATGTAAAGGTCTCATAAAGTGCGTGGTCATGATTCTCAGCTTGAGTGATGTACAAAAGCTTATTAGACGTTCTCCATTCTTATTAGTCCGCCGATGTGCAGGATGAAGTCCTACGATTGATCTGTATTTCTTCTCTCTGCCAACCTTTGCACTGAAATCCTCTAATAAGATTTTAACTTGATGTTTAGGGATCTTGCTAGTAGTTTCTTCAAGCAGTTCCCAAAAGTCTTCTACTTTTTGAGGATTTTTCTTATTGTCTATGTTAGTGGGTGCATGGGAATTTATCAAGGCATATGCTTTGTTGCTTGATTTCACTGTAAGCACTGAGATTCTTTCACATGGTGATGTAAAGTCGATGATTGAATCTAAGATGGTTTTCCTTACTGCAAAGGCCGTCCCAAGTATTGATAAATTCACTTTGATATTTATGGCTGGTTTACCCTTAAATAACCTGAGGTTTTCAGAGTCAAAGTGGTTCTCATCTTGAAATTTGGTTTCCTGGATCGCTAGGATTTGAATATCAAATTTGTCCAGGGCGTCGGTCAGTTGTTTAAGCTTTCCAGTTTTCAGCAGTGTGTTGATGTTAATAACACCAAGGAAGTTCGTTTTTTGGGGGCGAAGAGATTTTGAGAAGCTCCGATCCTTCTCTGAAGCATGATGTTCCCGATCCCCCAGAATCCGACGATCGGGAGAAACCGGACCTGCGTCCGGGACCTGGGGTAGTTACATTGGTAGCGTGTGTTCCATCATGCTAGGGTTACAAGTTGAAAATACAACTAGTGGTGATCTTTTGGGAAAGATCACGAAAATACAACTCGATTGTTGAGATCGAGAGGTGCCTCGAGATGTTCGTGGCTGTGGGTAGGCATTTCCTCCTAACCCAAAAGGTTACGGTTTTCCCCCCAATACTCTGGTGGCTGATTGCAGTGGTTTCCCACTAGGCGATGGGACCGCCACAACCCTACGCCATATTATTATTATTATTATTATTATTATTATTATTATTATTATTATTATTATTATTATTATTATTATTATTATTATTATTATTATAGGTTTTATTAACAGCTTTCACCCAATGATATGCGTAGTGCTTATACCAATTCTTATCCGATATGTGCTACTGCAATTATACTACCAGCTATTGCAAATGTCGGTACCCAGGATTCGAATGGAAACCAAAGAATGATGTTCATGGAATATCACAGTAGCTGTCCACCTGGAGGGCCTGATCGTTAAGGAGTCAAGTCTGTATGGTCTGACACCGTGGTTAGGTAACTCGAGTCTTTTTGTTGAAAAAATCACCATCAGAATGTGGGGAGGCAGGTTAGGAGAGGTGATGATATACAATGTGTAATCCCTAAATTATTTCTCAAAAGACTGGTATCAATTCTAAACCTCTCCGCAGTTTTCGGTATGGAGTGAGGACATATGACACTGTTAATTGTGATTCGTCCGTCGTATGGGGACGTAAAGCTTTGACTGCTTTGAGCAGACGCCTTGGTGTTATTCGACAGGAGGAGGTTATGTGCCGACACTGGGTTTCACTCTCTCCCTACCTCAATAATATAATATCACAGACACAGACACAGACACACACACACACACACACACACACACACACACACACACACACACACACACACACACACACACACACACACACAGAGGCGCAGGTCGCCCAAGGACGTCAACTAGGAAGACCTACGCCAGCCGCTCTGGAGGTCACAGGACATCAATCGATCAGCGTGGCTTGGCTGAACAAGTTAATTTACTTACGTTGTTTGTTTCATAGTACGTGAGTTATCATGAGCTAGGTAGGATTGAATATCAGATGTTAATTTAAGTGTATACCTCTGGAATTGAGTATAAAGCTTGCATAGAAAGAAGAATTAATAATGGAAGCATTTTCAATTTTCTTTAAGTCTTCCAATATTTTCTATAGAGGCATGTTTTTCAGATAATTCTCTTTTTTAAGATTAAACAGGGTAACGCAGTTTTTCCCAGAGGAGATTCACGGGCTAATATCCTCCTTAATATTCATAATAAAGTAAAAGCGATGAAGATTTGGTCTTTTCTGTATGCAAGCTTAATCCTCACTTTGGTGGCAGACGACACTTTCGGAGGTTCGATGCGTTAAATCCCACCTGAAGAGGTGAGATTCTTGCCCTATAGGGCGGCTCAGCGAGCTGCGCCAATCGAATGGAAGATGCTTGGCAGAGTGGATAAGAAGCTGAGAGTGGATCAGGACGTCATAACCGAGCGACTCATATTCCTTTCGTTGGTTTGGAGCCAGACGGATTATCGTACATCATATCATGAACTTCGGACTCCTTTCGTGTGCATTAAGTACGCCTAAGAAATCAAGGAAAGTTTGAACTTGAATTATCTGACCACAATCAAAATTCTGAGTTGAACTTCCGAGTAGTACAATAGTAGGCGAAGGCTTTTGCATCCTAATGAACAGTGTACTGCTTTTCCTTTAGATAATGATATAAAAGAATAACAGAGTCTTTTTTCAATGAGTATTATCAAATGATCCAGAAGTGAAGGTTTGAGAATTCCTTACACAAATCCACTACCACGCCTTAAAACAACAGTCTATGTAAGACCGAGCGAGCTGGCTACCTGGTATGAATCGTGTAGCTGTAAACGAGAGATCGTACGTTTGAGCCCCCCAGTCGGCAGCCCTTAAAATGTGTTCCCGTGGTATGGTTTTCCACGCCAGGCAAATGGTGGGGCTGTACCTTAGTTAAGGCTACGGCCGCTTCGTTTCCTAGTCCTAGCCCTTTGCCATTCTATCATCTCCAAAAACCTATTTCAATCAGTGCGATTTTAAACCACTAGTAAATGAGAACATGCATCAGTACTCTGGGGAACAAAATCATTTAATACATTTTACAATTTTTTTTTATATGTTGAATTATTTAACTTATTGAGGTGTCCATATAGCGGTTTCTACTTTTTGCTAAATAGGCTTTCGGTGGCGATTAGATAGAGAAAGGAGGGATTGGGAAGAAAAGGGTCATGACCTCAAGTCATGGGAAACCACAAGGCTGTAGACGGTAGAGTTTGAACCTGCCATATCGAAAATACAGTGGAATCCCTCACTTTGGACACCGCATTATCCAGGATACCCCTTTTGATTTGACATCTAGGCTATTGAATGCACCGTTTAATTCCCCGTACATTTACATGTCGAAAATCCTCTGTACATTGGACACCCCTCAACTCTGGGTATTGGACAGCTATTAAATGACAGTTTGGACAGGTTCAAAACGATTTTGTTTCGTGTTTTGTGCAAGTAATTTTAACATTGTCATTGGAAATGATGCCTGTCTAAGAACATCTGAAAACAATAATATAAAGATAGAGAGTCTTCTTGTAGGCCTAATTTAAACGGAGTTGACAGTCCTCGACGCAATTCGCTGGATCCATGATACTTGGATGGGCGTATCTAAAGAAGCAATCGTGAAATATGTTAACTGAGGAATTGAGATGTATCCCTGAAACCCTTACCAGTAAACTGTGAGACTTTGGTCTTGTTAGTGATTTCGATAATGTGTTGGAAGTCCACAATGATGTTCCTGAAACAATTCATACAAAAAGTGTTTTCTTCAAAAGAATGATTGTTTGCAGAAGAATAAGAACTATTTCCGTTCCCAAGGAACCACCTACTCAGAAAAAAGCTGTTCAGTGTATTAATAAGTTGTAACGTCATGCGTTTGCGTATAACCAACCAGAAATTATTGACACTGTATTTGGATAACGTAGGGAAATTGAATTAGAAGGAGCACGTGCAAAAGTAAAAAAATAAAACAGTCTTGTGACTGTTTTTTTCGCTAAGCAGTAAAGGGTGAGTACTGAACAGTACAATATGCAAAATTATCAACCCGAAGTCCTGCAGATTATGAGGTGTCGTGTGGTCAGCACGACGAATCCTCTCGGCTGTTAATCTTGTCTTCCTAGATCGGGGCCACCATCTCGCCGTTAGATAGCTCTTCAATTGTAATCACATAGGTCGAGTGAACCTCGAACCACCCCGCAGATCCAGGTAAAAGTACCTGACCTGACCGGGAATCGAGCCCGGGGCCTCCGGGTAAGAGGAAGTCACGCTACCCTACACTACGGGGCTGGCAGAGTACACACTAGATAATAGTTATTCCTTTCTTGCAATGTCAGTGTACTTTTGGAACACTGTATGTTCACCCTGTAGATAAGACACCCCACTATATTGGACACATTTTTAAGGAACCGTAGGTGTCCAACATACAGGGGATTCACTGTAAGGCTTACAGTTACACAATCCATACCTTGGTATGGTATAGAACAGGTTTGTTATTTTCATCGATCTGTCTCAGTCTCACATGTAGCTTTAAGAATATGAAATGAGAAGATATTTGAGTAAACGCAGTCATGGATCATGTAGACTTTGTTTAAAATGCCCTCAGTGTATTCGAGCGAAATTCGAAAAGGTTCTACGGCCGTTTAAGAGACGGGAATAACTGCAGAGTAAGATCTAGCAAAAAATAAAATGAGATCATAACCGGAAAATATATTTATATCACAAGATCCGTTACATGTCATCAACTGGCTTGGTTGAGACATATGAAAGGTATTGAAAAGGGAAGAACCAAACCAAACCCCATGGCACTACAGCCCTTGAAGGCCCTTGGCCTATGAAGCGACCGCTGCTCAGCCCGAAGGCCTACAAATTACGAGGTGTCGTGTGGTCAGCACCACGAATCCTCTCGGCCGTTTTTCTTGGCTTTCTAGACCGGGGTCGCTATCTCAGCGTCAGATAGCTCCTCAATTCTAATCACATAGGCTGAGTGGACCTCGAACCAGCCCTCAGGTCCAGGTAAAATCCCTGACCTGGCCGGGAATCGAACCCGGAGCCTCCGGGTAAGAGGCACGCACGCTAGCCCTACACCACAGGGCCGGCTTGGAAAAGGGAAGAGTGGCAACAGAAAAAGAAGGGCTGCATAAAGGGGTATAGGATTAATAAAGAGAGAGAACAAGAAAAATATCACTGGGGTATGTGGAACAAGATTAGAATGGATGAAAGTAAAAAGACGAGAGGAGTATGGAACGCTATTATGAGAAAGGATAACCCATCCAGGGTTCTATCGCCAAGGAAGAAGACGTATACCATAAGGGATATTAAGAAACGCTTTCAGAGTAGTACACTGTTTATGAACTGATTTTAATCTTTATCGAAACAATTCATCCTTGTAGAGAATGTCGCTAACGATTAATATTATTTATTTTCTTTTAGTGAAAATGAGTGGCTGTTCACGTCGGAGCTACTACATTAGCGAGCAACGTGACCTACTTCCAGACGTCCTTCCAGTAGCAGCAGTACTTTATTCGCAAAGTTAATAAAATCATGCGATGCATACCTTAAAGGTCACCAAGGCCTGAGTTGTTGCCTAAGAAGCAATTTGTAGCCGGATTTCAGTCCGTGAGTGGTTGGCTGTGACAGCAGACTGGCTGGAGGCGAGAGAGATGTCGGGCCATTGTGAATCCCTCAGGTGCACAAGAGCCATACTATGGCTAATGGGATTCCTGTCACTGCCTCCTTTACAGATCGATTATCTTTCAACAACAGATGGTACAGTTTACTGCTTCTTGTTCCGGTTTTTAAACAACAGCATCTAGGCAGGAAAAAAAAAGGAATCATTGACAGGGTAAATTGATTCTGTCTCAATACAACTTCCCTTTGCAGAATAATTAACAGAGTACGGGAAGTACGTGGTGCTTGTACTACAAGTTAACTAAATATTGTTAAGCCATTACAACACTATTCAATCTTAATACGTGGTAGCTATCGAACGAAAAAGTTAATTAAAGAAGTTTTAATTTAAATTTACCCCTTGAAACGTGGTTTCTTTCGACATGTGTAAGATTTAATTTGGTGTAATTCAATCTCATGAAAGGATTCAGGACAAACACATCCATAGAATACGTCTTCTTCTACTTTCCGTTTTTTCCATACCCTGGTGGTGTTGCGGTTATGAACTGTGTCACACACGTGGACTTAGCCCATTGTTTACGTCTGGACGACCTTCCTGACACCAGTCATACATGAAAGAAGTACTAAGTATTCCGTGTTTATGGTTTCTGGAAACTCCGACCACCGGACTGAGCCGGAATCAAACCTACCAAATTAAGCTCAGACGGCCCGCGCTCTACCGTCTGAGCTACTAATCCCGATAGAGACCAAGTTCAGGACTACCTCGTGAAGCACAGCACATGAGAAACAGCGTATGGGGCGGTTAGCAGCTGTGGATAGCGCCGGTACAGCACACTTGGGCTGTGGTAAATAAATGGAATATTCTGTACAGTACAATATAGCCGTGATCTATAATTCAGTAAAGTGCGGCCAGTATCCAGTAATCGGGAGATAGTGGGTTCGAGCCCCACTGTCGGCAGCCCTGAAGATGGTTTTCCGTGGTTTCCCATTTTCACACCAGGCAGATGCCGGGGCTGTACCTTAATTAAGGCCACGGCCGCTTCCTTCCACTTCCTAGTCCATTACTATCCCGTCGTCGCCATAAGACCTATCTGTGTCGGTGCGACGTAAAGCAAGTACAAAAAAAAATCAGTAAAGAAAGCTGCGTCTGTATGATAGATGGATGACACATATCTAAAGAAAGACCAGATAAAGTTGCGTCCTTTGTAGTGTTAACTTGTAGGGCATGCTGCCATAAGCGCCGCTCTAACAATATGAACGACCCTTGGGTGTCTGTAAACAGATATTTAATCAATCGGATGTCTTTTGCATGATGAGCGGAGGTGATTCTCTTTCTGCTACGCGACTTCTGCACGCGCCCACAATCAAAGACACTACTGTGACACTGCATTGCTTCACACGTATACGTTAGAGGGCTATATGCAGTCATGCAGTCCACCCCAGGAACTATGAAGTGAACAGCCGTCTCATACAATACTCCAACATGTCTCACTATAATCAGCGTACAACAAGTCACCCAATTAGTTCTGTTCCCACACATGCATGACCACCGGCATCTAATCTTTCAACAAGAAAACCCTTTTTTCTTTGCCGCGACAGTATGACAACGTGCTATTGAAAATATCAGTACCGAGCTCGATAGCTGCAGTCGCTTAAGTGCGGCCAGTATCCAGTATTCGGGAGATAGTAGGTTCGAACCCCACTGTCGGCAGCCCTGAAAATGGTTTTCCGTGGTTTCCCATTTTCACACCAGGCAAATGCTGGGGCTGTACCTTAATTAAGGCCACGGCCGCTTCCTTCCCACTCCTAGCCCTTCCCTGTCCCATCGTCGTCATAAGACCTATCTGTGTCGGTGCGACGTACAGCAATTAGCAAAAAAAAATTTACACAGATTAGTCAACCCCGTTTCAGAGCTTTTCTATTTTCCTTCGATTATACTGTAGTTAAGAGGGTATGGCTATTTGCACTTTAAAACAATAAATACTACCACCATCGGCATACCGTATGGGTAACGTATTAGGTTGTGACTGGGAACGAATTGGCCGTGACGTATATATTACGCACCATTCCGGAAGTTGTGAAAATGATAACGGCCCTGGATGACCGCGAATCGAACCCAGGGCCTCCAGGTAGGCGGCAGGCAAACTACCTCTACACTACAGAGCTGTCATTGATAAAGGCTTTCATTATGCGTCTATGGAATAGTGTGGTTAGCCCCATGCTCGGCTATCTTCGTTCCTAGGAATAAACCTGGTAATCATTCCCGCAGTAGGCTGAGTGAACCGTGGAGCCACTAACTTCTCCGAGACGGAAAATCTTCTATCCTTCTTCACAAATCGAATTAATGTTCATTCAGATGCACCAAGAATTCTTTTACCACTCCAGCTAGACAACCTCCCCCGCAGATAAAAGTGTACTTTCTTTGTAAGGTCAATTTATTTGAAGATTCAAAGCTGGTGGGAACTCATCTCAAATATCTATTTACTAATTCATCAAGTTTTCGTAAAGCCAGGAATTTGATATATTTAACGACTGCTGGATCTCCCTACCTGGCAGATTTCCTGCCCATTTACTTGGCCATTTACAGAGGAAAAAGTGAGGAGGGAGTTAGAGAGTTGGTGAAGTGGAAGGGGGGTAGATTACGAATTCACGGAATGTGTAATTTAGCTAATGGGATTTAGCTTACATGAGAGGTACAGTCCACTCTCTGCGGCTGTAACGATAGTATGTCACTACTTCTGGGTCAAACTCCATTTCTTCTCTAGGATCCACAAACAGCATTATAATTTTCTGTCAGAAACCAAGTTCCTTTAGGATGACCTGCATCGAGCCGTCCCATTTACGTAGAACACGTCTTTAGTTTCTCAACCGTTCTTGGACTGCGAACGTTACAAAAACACGAATGTTTTAAAATCGAAATAATTCAGAGGAAATACGTTGCAATAGTACCACCACCTTGAGGTACTAAAATCACCGTCCCGCGCAGCAAAAACCTAGTTTAACTCTGAGCTTCCCCAATCGGGAAGTGGTCTGAAAACACTGGTGCTGGTGCACTCCCCTGCCAGTCTTAGAAAGTATTGGTATGTTTTAACCGGAAAAAAGGAATTTAAATTTGGATTTAAATAACTGATTAATTAAAATTTGGAGTAATGTAATTACTATCAAGAAGAATTTCAATGAAAAAATCGCAATTAGTAACATTGAGTGTGTATGATTTAGTTTGTTAAATAACTGCAGATTTTCAAAAGTACTTGCTGGTTTTAAAATTTGATAGTGGAGAATTTGACTTGATTCAGATTACTTTGATGGTTTGTAAAAGTACTCTGAAAACAATACAGTTGCTGATACAATGTTAGAATATAATTATAAGCCAGTGGCATGTGGGGGACCTGAATGGTCATGCGTCCCAACCCCACTCCCAGCCGGCATAGTAGCACGTCATGTTTGATTTGTCTCAGCGAGTTCTTATATTGTAGTCTATGCCAAAATCAAATCAAATAGTGACCACTTGAGGAAATTGTGGGTTGAATAATTGGTAAAAGTGTTACTTTAGTTAAATATCGTGAAATTTTGGCAATAAATGGCTACATCGAACATGCATATATATACAGTATATTTAAAATTGGCTTAACGTCGCACCGACACAGATAGGTCTTATGACGACGATGGGATAGGAAAGCGCTAGGAATAGCAAAGAAGCGGCCGTGGTCTTACTTAAGGTACAGCCCTTGCATTTGTCTGGTGTGAAAATTGGAATTTACGGACAACCATCTTTAGGGCTACTGACAATGGGGTTGAAACCCACTATCTCCCGAAAGCAAGCTCACAGCTGCGCACACCTAACCGCACGACCAACTCGCTTGGTCGAAAATGCATTCGCAAAAGTATAATTATTGTCAGAATTTAGAACAGAATAAATAGAATCTATCGGGGAAAGGGGGTGTGTAGCTGCCCGAGAATAATGAAAATTAGAATATTTAAACTTTCCATGAAAATTAATTAAATGTATTTTAATTTCTTATTGTCCTTATGGATTAATGAGTAGGCTGAACCTTTGCGGTTTCCCTAGTATTAGGACAGCTTTCCTTTGTGGATTTTCTCTCTCTTTGTCTGATGAGATTAAGGCCACTAGGCTCTCTTTTCCATCTAACCAGAAAATACAATATTTACATGTGCAGAATTGAAAGGAACAGATTACAAATGAAACACCCCGCAGCTCCTAAACAATACAGTATTATAATAAAAATAAGAAGTAAATGGGGATGATGAAGATAAGGATGATGTTCTCTATTACAACAAGACTATAGTGTTCGCAAAAGGTTGACTTAGATAATTTCTGTGATCCTTAATAGTAACAGTTCGCTTATATATAGTGTATAGATTGCAGAAGGGTAATGTTCAACATTAACATAACATTTGAAAAATCCAGAACTTCAACTACTTAGGCCTAGTAGATATTGACAACAAGATATCAGGTGAGGTCCATCTGTCACAGGTAGTGTATTCCATTTGTGGTGCTGAAGAGATAAATGAGTTTGTGTATCTTCTGATGCGATGAGAAGGTATCGATAACAGTGTATCAGCACTTGAACGTGTTTCAAAATTCGTATCGGATGAAATATGGCGTTAAATTGACAGTACAGGTAGGAAAGTGATAAAAACTATAAAATCACCCATCCTGAGTGTCAAACGTCTTATCAGGATCATCTCAAACTTAAGGCGGCCAAGCGTCGTAAAGGAAGTTCCATGCTACTGGTGCCACAACAGATCACATCTACTGCCCCAGTTGTGAAAAATGATTTGTAAATAATGGATGTGGATACTGATTACAGTGATGATTAAGAGTATCTGGTGCACACATCGAAACTCCCACTACTCTGTGAGGTGAAAATACTGAGTTAACTTTCGCCCGTAGTATTGACATGGATCTTTTTCCATATGTACGTTGATGCCCATATCATGGACCCATTGTACATGGACTTTGTCTACAAGATGTGAAAATGTGTTTCGAATTAAGAAAAGAAATGTCAACAATAACGTTTCATACCAACACTGACTAGAGAGATACTGACAATACCTATCACTCAGTATTTATTTTATATCAAAACTTCCAACCGTTCGATTGTATTTCTTTTAACTTCAAGTTATTTCACTGAATCAATCATTGTTAAAAGGTACTACATAGTATATTCTGCATCCAGATTTTTATTAGCGTATGGTAACGTACACAACAATACAAAGATTAAATATACAGCACAAAATATTATATACATAATTACAAGATAAACACATAACATTGAAAACAATCGTGCAAGCAAAAGGGTTCAAAGAGTTAGATCTAAGTTCTCTAGCCATTGTATGGCCTCAGAAGAAGCCAACACAAAGTCCTGGCTGGATCCAGCGAATGCCCTTCCAATGCATTCGGAGACAATATGGTTGATGGTCTGCTTAACTGCACCACAGTCACAGGCTGGAGATGATCTCACACTCCATTTAAACAACATTGATCCACACCTCCCGTGGTTAGTATGTACTCTGTTGAGGGCTACCCATGTCTTGCGGGGCAAATCAAAGCCAGCTGGAAGATTCTTATAATTGAACAGTATCTGCCATTGAATCGGAGCTACGCTGTTCCACTCTTGTTGCCAATCAGTTTTTGGATTGAAATCCCTCCTAACAAGTTCTTGTGCTGTTTGAATAGGAGGAAATCTTGATTTGAGGCGACTGAATCTGACGTTAACATCTTTATGGATAGGGAGATCAGGATTGGTTAGTATCTTGTTGTATTCTCTAAACAAGTTGTTCAATCTTCTAATTATAGGAGGTTCTATGTGGCTGAGCACTGGCAACCAGAAAAGAGGAGTAGATTTTACTGTGCCACTTATGACACGCATTGTTTCATTCAAGACCGAGTCCACCTTTTTAGTATGAGAGCTGTTGATCCAAACTGAAGAACAGTACTCAGCTGTGGAAAGCACCAACGCCATAGCTGAAGTACGCCAAGTAGGTGCAGAAGCTCCCCATGTGGAGCCAGCAAGCTTGTGGATGATGTTGTTGCGTGACCTTAATTTGGCTGCTAGGTTGGTTAGATGTTTCCTGTATGATAGCGTTCGGTCGAGAGCAACTCCAAGATATTTGGGATTGGCATTGTGAGGGAGAAGACTTCCATTAAGTGGCACTTTCAAGGTGATATTCGCTTGTCGGTTATTTAAATGGAAGGAGCAGGTTTCCGTTTTACTAGGGCTTGGTTTCAAGGACCACGTTTTGAAGTATGTGCACAGAACATCCAGGTCTGCATTTAAAGTTCTCTCTATCACATTACCATCCACATGTTGACTAATTATTGGCAGATCGTCGGCATAAGCAAATTGACGAGAGCTCGTGAGAGGTATGTCTGCAATATACAGGTTAAACAGTAATGGAGAGAGAACAGATCCTTGAGGTAGACCATTGTTAAGTACCTTTATTTTGCTCCCAGATAATATTGAAAACATAATTTTCTCCCTTACTTGTAAACAGTTGGTAATGTTCTGGGTAAGCATTGTTGACCATGATAATATTTGTCTAGGAAAATGTGTGTGGTAGTTTTATCGCTTAAAAAAGGAAAAGAAAATTTCTGATGTTAAGAATGGATGAACACTATGAACAGTTTTAAAAGTAAAAAGTGAAGATACTTACAATTGCCAATTATTACTGTATATTTTAATGCATAGACATAATTATAATTACATGAAAAGCATAAAGTCTGTGACTTAGTTCTCTTCATTACTGAACGTTATATTAAGGTGCAGTTTTACTGTTAACGAAAGAGAAGGGTTAGTTCCTTGTAATGTAAAAGAAACCACTTTTCCCTTTGCAGAAGTCAAATTGTCACGTGTCGCTCGGTCATGGCCATCCATCAACGGCTACTAATTTCAGACGACCACTAGTCATAAGACATAGCCTGCACTGTTGCTAGGTAACATTGTCTGGCCATCCATCCATACATTACGTCACAGCCTGCACGGTTGTTAGGGTTACAGTTCAGTCACATGTTTAGTGAGGCTAACTTTCGTAACGCAAATTTTCAGATTACCTCCAGCCAAAGGGCAGATACTATCTTCATAAAATGGGTACAAATTACAATGTCTCTTTCCCAAAAAGAAAAGTCTTAGTGTCATCTTACAATGATCGATTCGGTTGCATGGAAACTATCACAACAGACAATGCTGTTGACATGTGTTTGTATGTGCAATATCACTAGCCAATGGGAAACTTTACCTACTGGAGAACAACAGAAAGTTTACCTTGGGGTACCACGAATATAAAGATGTATAGGACATTACACAAAGTGGGCATGATCCACAAAAGGACACCTATGATCAACGTCTGAACTGTGACAATAACCACTTCGTGCAATGCAATTCCTATCTCCTATAACCTACAAGCTGTACCCAAAAGATTTGGTGATTCATCAATTACCACTGATCTGCATTTAGGGCATTCGCTTTCTGTTATTTACCTAGCCTTTTCTTAAATAATCTCGAAGAAGTTGGAAATTAATCGAACACCTCCCTTGGTAAATTATTTCAATGCCTAACTTTTCTTCTTATAAAATAATATTTGCCCCAGTATTAATCTCCAATTCCAACTTTACTTTCATGTGATCTTTCTTGCTTTTAAACTTGTTCGTCTACCAATGTCATTCTGCGCCCCCTCTCCACTGACACAATCCTGTAACTCATCTATTACTGTATATATCATTACAGGATGAGATAGTGCTTGATCTACTCTAATTCTGTGAGTTATATTTCCTAGAAATTTAGACACCCATTCTGTCACTCTCTTATGTGGTCCAATAGCCCTAACATTTTCAGTAGGCTCCCATGCTCCAGCCTATTAAAAGCCTTGGATAAATCAATAGTGATACAGTCCTTTTGACTTATTGAATCTAAAATAACTGCTACATCTTGCTGAAATCCTACAAGTTTAGCCTTAACTTTTACTAAACACGAACTGCCTTCTATCAAACAAATTAGTCATTTTGCAATCACCTATACTAATATTATAAAGAGGAAAAATTTGTTTGTTTGTAACGAATAGGCTCAAAAACTAGTGAACTGATTTTAAAAATTACTTCACCTGTAGAAAGCTACATTGCGAGTGAGTAACATGGGCTGTATTTTATTTTCAAAAAATAATAGGCTAATATAGGCAAAATATCGAATTTGTCGTATAAGGACGAGACAAAGCTCAGTTTAATCCTCTTGACACAAAGAACAAAACTCGGTAAGTCCTACGGGCCCGAAAACCATGTTTTAAGGCCCTAAAACCAACCGTTACGGAGATATTGGCACCACACTACCCCTGCTCTAGGAATCGGATAAAGTAATGAACTGCCGTAACCATGGCAACGTCAGCTTCAGGATTCTACAGCAGCGAAATTATCTACAATAAATCACGAAAACTTAACATGTTACAGACATGAAAATTGATATTTGGTATCCCCTTTAAAAATAAAAGAACACAAATATTGGTTTTCACAAAATCCACTTAAGGGAGGTGTGTGTGTGTGTGTGTGTGTGTGTGTGTGTGTGTGTGAAAAGAAGTGAGAAAGGAGTTGAATTATGTATATGAGGATACATATATCTCGAAAATGAAGATGTTACAGACTATAAAATTGGTACTTGGAATCTCTTTAAAAATGAACACACTTTTTTTGGAAAATCCACTTAAGGGGGTGAAAAGAATAAAAAAGAGTGTGAATTTTAAAAAGTGAGTATCTTCTTCTTCTATCGCTTTACCCACATCTGTGAGGTTGCGGCTACAAACTGTGTCGCACATGAGGATTTGATCCTGTTTTACGGCCGGATGCCCTTCCTGACGGCAACTGTATGTGTAGAGATGTAATCTATACTTCTACTACTTCTATACTAATATTATAAAGTCGTCGCCATAAGACCTATCTGTGTCGGTGCGACGTAAAGCCCCTAGCAAAAAAAAAAAAAAAAATATTATAAAGAAAAATTTGCATATTTGTTCGTAACGGATAGACTCAAAAACTACTGAATCGATTTTAAAAATTACTTCACCTATACGAGCTACATTGCCAGTGAGTAACATGGGCTGTATTTTATTTTCAAAACAATTCGAGGGGGGGCGACGACGGGAGATATAAAAATATTAAAATAATAGGGTAATATAAGCGAAATCGAATTTGTCGTACAAGGACGAGACAAAGTTCATTTTAAGCACCTTGACGCAAAGAACAAAACTCGGTAAAACCTTCGGGCCCGAAGACCATGTATTAAGGCGCTAAAACCAACCGTTATAGAGATATTGGAACCACACTCTCCCTGCTCTAGGAATCGGATAAAGAAACGAACGGCCGTAACCATGCCAACGTCAGATCCAGGATTCTACAGCAGCTAGATTATGCATGTACGTTTGGGCATAGCTGCCAGCCAAAACTGATATACGTATGACTTACTATCTGGAAAAAATAAACTGTTGTGTCAGACGCTCATAGCACTCCTTTGGGCGTGGATGGAAAGAGAGGGAAGTATAAAAAGAATAGCCCCGGGATCTCCTTAGTACAGCAACCAGCGGTTGCCGATGGACCTCCGTTTTTACGTACTGGCTTAGGTTTCAGCATTTTGCGGAGTCTGTTACCTATAGTTTAAACTATTTTCTATCAAATAAAGGAATAGTAGGATCACTGATGTTATTAGTGCCGATATTCTGGTCCACTTTTATGATCATTGTAACCATGAAAACCTATATGCTGTACACAATTGTCAAGATGGTGCGCCCATGACTTGAAAAAATTTCTCAACGTGTATACTCAGATTCATTATATGATGTGCGAAATGAGAATTATAATTCTCGATAATTACAGTAGTTTCTTTTATGCATCACGTATTTCCTTGATCATTTGTAATAGTTACGAAATGTCGGATCAAACAAATACATTCAATAATATTTATATTTGTGGTACTATCTAGCGAAAGTATACTTACACTAAACCTGCAGCTTTGTGAAGGAAGCAGGTATATCTAGGTGGGAATGAAGGAAAAACATGGTAGCAAAAGATCTAAGAGGTCGACGCTAATTAGGAACTAATATTTAGAGGCCCCATGAAGAAAAGAAGAAGAAGATACACTATAATTCCAAACATGACAAATAATTCCTACGTACTTAAGTAAATACACCAGTGATATAAATATCTAATGAAGTCAGTCGCACCGATAGTATGAGTAACTAAAGCCAGTTTCTGATAACCCGTACGAAGAACGGTTACTTCTGCTAGTGTCTAATATAATAAGAAAGAATGCTTTCCCACAGGTTATATGCAACATATGTGAAGCTTACTGGCCCGTAATTATCGGTTTTATGCTTCTCACCTTTTCCTTTGTACACAGGGACTACTACAGCAACTCTACATTGATTTGGTATAGCTCCTTCATGCAGTCAATAATCAAATATTTCAGATATCGTACTACACTGTATTTCCCTACCAATTGCTGGGATTGGATAATAAACCCTAAAACAACGCAGAACGACCCTATGAATATAATTCCTATGGTCGATCGTTTATGAGCTACAGACTTTCCAAAATTATAACAGCCGTATCTGGCACATGCCACTTCGAGTAGCTGTAGCCACGTTTGTGTACAAGATGCTTTTAAAGTATGCTAAAAATTTGATCTTAAGATCTTAAGATAAAATTCCTTACGCCAAAATTAATACGAAATATCCCCTCCATTTCAGCTGATAACATAAACAATCATAATTCACAAAATATCGTCCATGTAACGTATATTCGAAAAGATATTTTTTTATTGTTTTGAGGAGTACGACTACTAACCACGCCCCGATTCCTACCCACATTCTTCGGAACACTTTGTGTCTACTTTGAAGTGGTATAGATTCTGCGCAAGAAATAGTAAGTTATATAAAGGCTCCTTACGTAAGCATTACACAAACGCTGTTGTTGGCAGGTTAATAATTGCTTATAACTGTCAGGAATCGGTGGTGGTAGTGGTTATTGCTTTAAGAGGGAATAGGCTACAACTGGGCACTAGTCAGAAGGGAAAAGGAAAATGTCCTACACTTCGAAGAATGAAGGTATCGCCAAAAGAAAGGGAAGGGCCAAGAAAATGCGTGGGAAGAAAGATTCTCTCGGCCTCGCAAACTTAATACCGTCCGGGTTGTAAATTAACAAGAGTTGACCAAGAGAGGTCGGATAGGAAAGATAAAGGCGAGTAAGTGGATATAACCCCAGACCCAGCTATTAGACTTATGGTCACCAACCAATGCTCCTAAAATTAAAGCGTCTGCGATTTCCTATTTTCACACCAGGCAAATGGGGCTGTACCTTAATCAAGGTTATGGACCCCTTCCTAAACCTTCATCGCCGAAAAAGTATCTGCGTTAGCTGAGCCACTAGCAAACAGAAAAGTAGTTGAAATCATTTCATTTTCATTTCCTTCCTTCCCTTGTTATTTTTTTATGGATACAGATTTTTTAGCTCTCATTCCGTCCCTGAAAGGGTACCTCATAGAGAGTAAGGAGTTGTGAGCTTGTATTCGGGAGAGAGTGGATTCAAACCCTGCTGTCGGCAGCCCTGAAGATAGTTCCCGTGTTTTTCCATGTTCACACGAGGCAAATGCTGGGGCTGTGCCATTGCCGCTTCCTTCCCATTCCTAGCCATTTCCTAAGCCAAAGTCGCCATAAGACATGTATGTGTCAGTGCGACGTAAAGCAAATTGTAAAATTAGAAGATAAGGCTCTCCTTTTTTTCTTTTTGCTAGTGGCTTTACGTCGCACTGACACAGATAGGTCTTACGGCGACGTTGGGATAGGAAAGGCCTAGGAGTGGGAAGAAAGTGGCCATGGCCTTAATTAAGGTACATCCCCAGCATTTGCCTGGTGTAAAAATGGGAAACCACAGAAAACCTTCTTCAGAGCTGCCGACAGTAGGATTCGAACCCACTATCTCCCGTACCTCACCTCACAGCCGCGCGCCCCTAATCGCGCGGCCAACTCGCCCGGTAAATCTCTCTCTTAGGCCAGGAGACGTGCAGGGGTGATCTGAAGTGCGGAGAAGGGTGAGAGGGCAGCAGCTGTGGCCTATAAAAGGAACTGTTCCAACATTAGCTTTAGTGAAGAGAATCGAAAATGACGGAAAAATATTCTCACGACAGCCAATGGCGGGACCAGTCCACCGCCTTCCGAATGCAGAGCCTACTCGGTATGGATGCATACATTTTGCATCCATCTCTTATCACAGGCAAAGCTCGAAATGAAGACCCCTCATTTCTTGGCTGTGACTGTTCGGGAGATGCTGACGTACGTGTGGTGCGGTACTCATAGGGTCAGTCGTGCTGCAATAATATTTTCTAGATCAGTGAAAAACGAAAAGCAGTGGAAAGATGTAAATCTTTGTGTGTACATGGACAGGACTGAAAGGGAGTGTAAGTGTTGCCGAGCGAACGAATTACTGTACGAGTGTATATATGTGAATAATACAGTCTATTGTTGATAAACTTAACCATGATAGGTTAATATGAAGGTTTGATCCGTATTGACTAGTCTGAAATGTATTACAGAACTATTTAAAATATTTATATTTGAATCCGCCTTGTCAGTACACTTATTAATGAAAGAAAACCATACATGTTCCGGGAAGTCAACCATTCCCTTCATTAATGATCAGTAGAAAGAATAAAAACAATATAATATTATCTTTTGTTTTTACAATTCAAAGAAGTATTGTGCCCTCATTCACCGTATCAATGAAGAAAGAGAACATATGAAATATTATGAAAGTGATTAATACATAAAATTTTGTTGAACGGAATGTGAATACTTATATAAATTTAATATCTTCATGTTTTTCTTCTTTTTGTTCCTTAAATGATCATGTGCTAGTCTATACAGTGCGTTATCTTCTGCAATTCCTTCATTTAAACTTGATTCAAAATTATTTTTCTGTGTAAGATAAATTTCTAAACTTTCCAAAACAGTCATTAATTTTCCCTTTTTGGCCGAATGTATTAATTCCATGTCGTTAGAAATATTTGTAAATTTATAATTCTTTTCAACCATATATTTTCCCATTGCCGAATATTTTTATGATTGACTGCATTAACATGTTCCTTGTACCTTATAGCCAAACTTCTTCCAGATTGTCCTATGCATCGTTGTTTACATGTTTGGCATGTTAATTTGTAAATTCCTGATTTATTAAATATACATTTATTCTCTATCTTATCTGAACTGAAAATTATCTTATTAGTATTATTATCCGTTTTGTATGCGACATTGATGTTCTTTTTCCTGAAAATTTTAGCCAGTTGATAAGAGTGTTTATTTCGAAAAGTTAGAACTGCAGCTTTCTTTTTCTCCTTTCGATCTTTAATTAAAGTTGTTTTTGGTTCATTTTCACTTTATTTATCATTATATTAATGATTTATTTGGAATATCCGTTGCTACGAGCAATTTGATGGATTATATTTATCTCTCTATTATAATTCTTCTTAGACACATGTATGTTCATAACTCATAATTATTGAAAGTATTAGCTTAGTTGGTCTGTGAAGCAACTAATGTACATGGAGCTTGCTATTTTTCACTAGACCATCCATCAAATAATAATAACAATAAAGTACATCACTCCTTTCTATATTGACGCTCATATAACTCGGTTGTTGTATTTCAGGATTTAACGAGCCTTTAGGTTGGAACTATGGTTTTATTTAACTACGGTATTTAATGATCCAAAAAATCCATAAAGTCAGCTCTGTGATGGAGGGTTAGCATGTCTCCCTCTTACCTGGAAGCTCCGGATACGATTTCCGGCTCATGCAAGGATTTCAAAACAGCTCTATCTGTAATATGAGAAGTAGCGGGCGTAATCAGGAAAGCCAAGCAATAGACTGAAAACGCCATCACACTGATTAAATTACATTCGAATTGTTATGCCAACGAGGTCAGGGAGAGGTAGAAATGGCAGGGCCTAGTATACTGGACAAATGACCACCCAAAAAACTTTAAGTTTTGAAGGTATTTCCTAAATGATGATTTCCTTTTCTTCCATAAAGTTTCTTTTCTCAATAACAATAAAAATGTAACAACAAAACTTAGCGATGGAATAAATATTTAGAATATAACAACATTTAACAGTTCAAACTTTTCAACTTCAATAAATATCGGGGAGAAGATACTTCCTATTCACGAGACTTAGACTCTACTATGATACAACAATCTTTGATACGTAGCAGAAGAAGCTGTAGCTTCCCATTAGTTAAGTAATACAGTACAAATGGAGGCAGAACTCCCAAACTTCTTGACCAATGGCCGTACGGGCCTAGAACTCACATCAAGTTACCTTTTAGTGCACTTATAATCTTATCAGATTTTACACTATATGGCACTCGTTGCTCTTACTGAACAGGGAAGCAACAACACAACGTACGGATCAGCCGAAAATGACAAAATTAAAGGTTAATAGAAAAGGCTTAAAACAAACATTGACTGGGATACTGAACATACTCAAGGAAAGCGTGACATGTCTTACAATAAAATCTAATGGAGCAGAAAGCCCCATGACAGAGTGGATAATCCATACTACAGTTGTGGCTAAGCAGGAAAAGAAATGTAAAAACCGAAAAGCAAGAAGGAAAATTTAAATTTGGAAAGTTTTACTCACAAAAAGGAAAAGTGAATAAGGGAAACGAGGGTTCACACTCGTACATTCTTAATACATAGCACCCACTCGAGTGGTTACACTTCGTAGCAAGAAAGCCAAGAAACCTACATTTTACAGATTAAATTAAGAGAAAACCTCCATTAAAATGAGGTAAACTCGGCCCGACCCTACCTGGTACATGTTAGAGGAGAGCGTTGGTAACTTCCCTTTGCCACACGCAAATAAGTTCTCGTGATGGAGTACATTCCTTAGCCGCCTACCTTAGAAGCTTCTCCAGCTCGCCTGTAGTCTTGTGTGAGGAGAATCTCATTGTCTGTAGCACTGATCAAGATAGACACATAAGATCCAAGACTTCGCCTATTTGTAGGGGTGAGCTGGATGACGATTAGTTGATTTAATTTGAAATCACAGTAGTGGCAACTTAGAAACAGAGGAAACAACTACGATTCTCTACTAAACTAAGTTCATACCAAGCCCCTAGATGGCATTCCAAACCAAAAGTAGTGACATCTGCTTATAAACTTGAAAGCTATGTGGCTTTCATTAAGTTCAGACTGTCTCCGCGAGAATTCACCACCCTCAGGCGTTTAAGATGTTGCTTACCCTAAGAAGAAGCTTTGCTGATATTACACGAATAACAAGACCGCTGGCTGAGCACAACAGTCGTGCCCTTAGTGAGCAGCGTATGCCACGAAGAGTTGAGTATTCCTCTGTGGATGAGGACTGCAGTATATATCCAAGGTATCTTCTGACCGTCGTACGAGGCGAATAAACCGGGAACACCGGTGTTTCTTACTGGTGCTAGGTTCCTTTCTTTCAACATTCCAACCGATCTCTCTTTGTCAATTCTGGTTCTCTTCCGACCTCGATGATAGTAGGTTTGAGAGTCTTCCATTTTCACGCCCTTCGTGGCCCTTCCCTTTTATTTGCCACCGCGAAGAAGTGAACTTCATTTATTCACCTTTGATTAGAGTTAAGATGGGATGGTTCCCAAGTTAGGCTTCCCCCTTTAAACAGTGAGCACCATCGCCGAGGGGTTCAATTTCACAGGATATACCTGAAACATTGCCCACTGAACAAACGCCTTTCAAGCCTTCACAAACCTAACACTTGGGTCAGACGAGAATTAAGGATTTAATACTGAAGTATTAAACTACTGCACTGAAAAGAATAATTTACTTTCATTGTAATGCCACATAAATTATCTCAATACGAAAATGGATTTATTTTCAGTGAAAGTCTTAATAATAATGTTTTGGTTTTACATTCTACCAACTACTTTAACGATTTTCGATGACGCCGAGGTACCAGAGCTTTTTCTCACACAAGTTCCTCTACGTGACAGTAAGTCTACTGGCACAAGGCTGACGTATTTGTGCACCTTAAAATACCGCCGGGCTGAGACGGGATCAAACCCGCCAACTTGAGCTCAGAAGGCCAATAAAATTTTAAGCTGAATGTATGTATTTACTTCTTTGTTATTTATCTCCTCTTTCTTTTAAATCTTTCAGATAAATTCTTCTTCTTTTTTTCTACTGCTTTTCCCACACCTGTGGGGTTGCTGGTGCGAATTGTGTAGCACATGTGGATTTGGCCCTGTTTTACGACCGGATGCCCTTCCTGACGCCAACTTTATATGGAGGGATGCAATCACTATTACGTGTTTTTATAGTGGTTGTTAGTGTAGTGTGTTGTCTGAATATGAAGAGGAAAGTGTTGGGACAAACACAAACACCCAGTCCACGGGCCAGAAGAATTAATCAAAGGCGATTAAAATTCCCGACCTGGCTGGGAATCGAACCCGGGACCCTCTGAACCGAAGGCCGCAACGCTGAGCATTCAACCATTGAGTCGGACAAATCTTTCAGAGAAATATTTTACAGGAAATAAAATTAAGCAATCTCAGGTGGGAGAAACTATGCATGTTCTTCACAGAATTTGGTCTTTCTCTGCCATTTTGTTAGATGTGTGGGAAAACATCTTTGTGTTCTTTGGCTATGACTGTCTCTTGTGTGGAGCAACACTGGCTGTAGTTGAATTGTTTATTAATTGAAATTGGCCATTCAAGTAATCACTTAAAACATGTATCACAAATGTCATTTGTATCAACTGGCTTTCGAAGTGATTTAAGTCCGTTATCGGTAAACACAGTCCACTGAAACATTGAATACGGCTATAAGCTTATTGAAAGACAGCGTATACCATTCAAAATTTTATTGTGTGAATTAAAATCCCTTTTCATTTCTACCCTTACATTTGACTTTAATAATGACAAATTGTGGGTTATTTGTTTCAATATTTCCTCGACATTAACAGAAGGAACAATAATGTGGAATGCGAATCAGGAACATATTATTATACTTGGTGGTTCATTTAAAATGTTCTCCTTAAATCGTCGTCGTAATCTGTTTACACTCCAGGGTCGGCTTTTCCCTCGGACTCAGCGAGGGATCCCACCTCTACCGCCTCAAGGGCAGTGTCCTGGAGCGTGAGACTCTGGGTCGGGGATACAACTGGAGAGGATGACCAGTACCTCGCCCAGGTGGCCTCACCTGCTATGCTGAATAGGGGCCTTTCGGTGAGGGGGTCGGAAGGAAGCGGCCGTGGCCTTAAGTTAGGTACCATCCCGGCATTTGCCTGGAGGAGAAGTGGGAAACCACGAGAAACCACTTCCAAGATGACTGAGGTGGGAATCGAACCCACCTCTACTCAGTTGACCTCCCGAGACTGAGTGGACCTCGTTCCAGCCCTCGTACCACTTTTCAAATTTCGTGGCAGAGCCGAGAATCAAACCCGGGCCTCCGGGGGTGGCAGCTAATCACACTAACCACTACACCACAGAGGCGGACTTCTCCTTAAATAGCTTCATAAACGTCCGACCATTTGGCTGAACAATCATCATAGCAGCCTCCGTTGAGAGAATCCCAAGTTCGATTCCTGGCTGCGATGGTGATTTTAGCCGCTTATGGTTAATTCTTCAGACACGAGGACTCGGTGCTTTTGTTCCTTGTAAAATACAGTTCATTATATTAATCATTTCATATTGTGGTAGATATGGAACTGTCATATAAAGTTATTTTCATTCATTTCTGTCAAAATAAAAATTCGGTTTCTGGCCTGGTTGCAGGTTTGCGCAATTAACAATTTTTGTATTCTTTTAATTCATAGAAGATTTTCTCTGCATCATTATCCGAATATTCTGGTTTCCATTCAGTGTGGTGGAGTTTTCGTGGTGCGTATTTGCTTTGCAGTCAAACGAGAGATAGCGTTTTCCAATCATTTCTCATGCGCGCACTGTTAGTGTTTTTTTTTGCTGGTTGCTTTACGTCCCGCCGACACAGATAGGTCTTATGGCAACGATGGGACAGGAGGAAGGGCTGGGAGTGGGAAGGAAGTGGCCGTGACCTTAATTAAGGTACATTTATCTGGTGTAAACATGGGAAACCACGGAAACCATTTTCAGGGGTGCCGACAGTGGGGTTCGAACCTACTATCTCCCCAATACTGGATACTGGCGGCACATAAGCGACTGCAGCTATCGAGCTCGGTGCTAGTGTCGTAAAGCTTTGTCCGGAGAAATTGGCTCGCAGCGGACTCGCAGTCTTCGTGGGTACCAGTCAGGAGTGCGAAGTGTTGCTGCCTTTTTAATTCAGTTGTTACTCAAATAGTAATTTTTCACAATAAATTTAGTGTCCATTTTGCTGAAAAAACCCTTCAGCTTGTATTCATCAGAAGAGAAGCTGAAATTACAAATTCAAGACGTCCCACACCAGTACTAAGCATGAGGTTGTAAATAAGATGTACATATCGCTTCATATGGTTATGAACACATTTAGGGTTTACAGTAAGGATGTAAAGGAGAGGGCGTATATGTTACAGGTATATCATCTATTAGAGTGTGGTTCCAGTGTATAGGACCCTCATCAGGATTACTTGATTCGAAAACTAGAAAATATTCAGCGGAAAGCAGCGCAATTTGTTTCGGATAATTTCCGACAAGCGAGTAAAGGTAAGGGTGTGTTCTGCCCGAAGGCAGGTCCGAACCTCCACAGAGGTGCACCTGAGCCGGAGTTTACGTGCGGTAGGGTGGCCAGTTCCTTTCCGCTCCTCCATTCCCTTACCCCCCACCAACAGCGCGTGGCAACTCATCCAAATCTTGACCGCGCCCAATGTTGCTTAACTTCGGAGATCTCACGGAATTCTGTGTTTCAACACGGCTACGCCATTGGCGACAGGCGAATAGTGTTACGAAAATGTTACGATCATTAGAATGGGAAGATTTGGGAGTAAGGAGACGAGCTGCTCAACTACACGATTTTTTCCGGTCCGTCAGCAGAGAGATGTTGTGCAATGACATTAGTGGACGAATAAGCTTGAGCGGAGTTTTAAAAAGTAGGAAAGATATGAAGATGAAGTTAGAATTCAAAAGGACAAATTGAGACAAAGTTTCGTTTGTAGGAAGAGAAGTTAGGGATTGGAATAATTTGCCAAGGGAGATGTTCGAAAAACGTCCAACTTCTTTGAAGTGATTTAAGAAAAGACCATGCAACAATTTATTGGGAATCTGTCACTTGGACGAGAGCCCTATAGTGGTAAATGAATGCTTATTCTTTCCTCTAAAAGCAGCAATCGCACCTTAAACAATAATCCACACAAACACCACTATAATTAGAGGTTTTTGTTTTTATTTCCATATCTATGTAAAGAAATCAAAGAAAATTATATGTAGTTAGGGAAGAGGTATCCTGGACTGTATAACTAAGTTAAAATCCAGGAAATAACTCATAAGGATAAAGTACACTTTCAAAGATATACCTAAATAAATATAAAATAATATGTCTGTAGGAGTAAATCATGCCTTTGCTGGCAGACCTAGTGTTTACAGTGCACTATGTCTTCTGGTATGGACTAGAGCAATTTTGTTACTTTCATTGATCTGTCTCTGTCTTATCCTTGGCTTAGACAAAATGAAAGTGACTGAGGTGTGAGCGATGCTAGTAATGCCATTCCTTGTGCAGCCAGTCCCTGCTATGAATGGTGTGAAAATGTTGCTCCTAGGGTCGGTTGGTGCATGCATTTCAGTGGGCTTGGCAGACTGACATGTAATAGCAACTTCTGGCTCGGTGAGGAAAGCAACGGGAAACTACCTCACTCCTCATTTCCCTAGTACGCCTCTTCCGTGATGCCTAGACCATCTATGACAGCTGATGGCAGAGCTGTTGAGGATCCAACCAGCCTTAGGTCTGAAGACTGAACATACAGGAGTAAATCATAATTGAATTATGTAGTGACAGTTTGTTAATTGGAATAAGTGTGTTACACATCGAAAACGAACAAAACCAGTGACATGTGACAGTGATGACTGCGATGGTCGGACGGTTCTCCCCCATGTTGGTGGTTATTTGTGACTAGGGTGTGCAGGGGGAGAGGTCTGCTCGCTCATATGTGGTAAAATACGTTTGGTATGTTCAAAAAATAACAATACTCTTGCATATGATTCCGATTATTGTGATGGACGGATGTTCTCTCCCCCATGTTGGTGGTTATTCGTGACTGGGGTACGGGAGGGTAGGGAGGGTGTCCTTTTCGTTGTCTTCATGCATTCATGAGTGGTTGGATGTTTGATTTCCTAAAACTAACAATTTTAGAGGCGTGTGATCGTGATGATTGGAGTGGACGGGTGGTCTCTCCCACGGTTAATGGTCATCCGCGACTGGGAGGGGGGATTCTGTTCGTCCATTCATACGTAGTATAATAATTATATATAATATGTATGGGGTATTCAATACATAGTAACATTATTGTAACATTTAAGGAATTGGAATATCTTTGGATTTTTTGTTTGTTTGTAAACCAAACCTAACCAAACCACATGGCACTACAGCCCTTGAAGGGCCTTGGCCTACCAAGCGACCGCTGCTCAACCCGAAGGCCTGCAGTTTACGAGATGTCGTGTGGTCAGCACGACGAATCCTCTCGGCCGTTATTCTTGGCTTTCTAGACCGGGGCCGCTATCTCACCGTCAGATAGCTCCTCAATTCTAATCACGTAGGCTGAGTGGACCTCGAACCAGCCCTCAGGTCCAGGTAAAATTCCCTGACCTGGCCGGGAATCGAACCCGGGGCCTCCGGGTAAGCGGTAGGCACGCTACCCCTACACCACGGGGCCGGCTTTGTTTGTTTGTAGTACGTTCAAATCTAACTCCATGTAATATTTTAGACTGCAATAAACGAATACGTTGTCCCCAGTTGGTGGTGAAGATCCAACCCAGCTACGAGCTCAGTCCTGTAAGCGATGTGGAGGAAACCAGAGAAAATTTGAGAGGAGTGTATTCATTCATTCATTATTCTTTTCTAGCGTCGTTCATTCCTTTTTAATGATCGTGATTTATTTTGAGAACACCCAGCATTAACCCACACTATATCAGGATTATTAAACCCACTTAATATTGATTGGATAAAGTAACGTTCCAATCTCTCGAACGTTAGAAGTAGAAAAAAATATTTAAATGGCTGAATTTACTAAATACATTTCACATAAATGGAGAATTATTAAAAGCCATTGTCTACCTACATGAAATATGTACGAAATGTTTAAATCATTCGATACACTTATTTTATGGGCGTGAAGAAGAACAAGAACTGATTTTCGCAACTTCCTACAATAATTACGGATAAAAGACGAACACCTTTCTTGGAAGCGGCAGGTTACCAGCATCTCCAGGAAAGTATTTGCGACACTTACCTCACTTAGAAGATTCCACATATCCGCAACATATTTTTTCGAGTATTAAAAGAACGCCCCATTTGGACTCTGGTGTTACCTCGTTTCGACTACTGTGACGCCGTGTACAACGACCTGACTGCTACTCTTAACGACAAACTACAACGCGCGCAAAACGCCTATGTTCGCTATATATGTTATCTACATTCCATTGACCATCTTACACCTGTCTACGATGAACTCGGTTGGCTAAAACTCAATCAGCGCCGTAATCTTCATACTTTATGCCTTCTTCATCGAATACTCTCCTCATACTCACCTCCCCACTTGTACAGTCAATTTCACCACCTCTCATCCAATCACAGTTTCGAAACACGTTCAAAATCTGATACACTCCTATCTATTCCACCTCACCGCACCACACGATACACAAACTCATTTGTTATTTCTTCGGCACGGCAATGAAATACACTACCCGGGTCTGTCAGAGGAGACTCATCTGCTAGTTTTAGGCAACTTTGTCACCGCTACCTACTAAGTAATACGTAGATGAAGTCCTAAATTGTTATTCGTATGTTATGGAAATATTGTAGATTTAGCCTTCCTCAAACTACATGCTTTATATAATCTCACCGTTATTACCAAGGTTAATACAAATTAGCCAACCGTGTCATACTTGTGTAAATAATCATCTTCATCGTCATCATTCTCCTAATTCTCCTGTTTTTTTCCTATTTAATTTTTTATTCTTATCATAATATTGCATTGTTTAGTAGTTGCAAGATGTTTCAATTGTAAGTGTATTTATTTTAATTTTGCACATATAGGTACTATATTTTCTGGTCAGATGGAAGAGAGGGCCTAATGGCCTTAATCTTGCCAGACAAAATAAATCCATTGCATTGTATTGTATTGTATTGCATTTAGCACCACCAAGAATGGATTAGCAGTAGGTCACATGAATTACATTCCCTAGAACCTATCGGTGGCAGTCCGACGTTAAAATACAAACAATAAACATCGCGTACCCTGAGAGCGAGTGGATGGAAACAATCTAGAGATAAACGAGAGTTCAGGCAGAAAATTAGAACGAGATGTTTAAAACTAGCAATTTATTGACGACAGTACTTTTTTTTGCTAGTTGCTTTACGTCGCATCGACACAGATAGGTCTTATGGCGTCGATGGGACAGAAAAGGCCTAGGAATGGGAAGGAAGCGGCCGTGGCCTTAATTAAGGTACAGCCCTAGCATTTGCCTGGTGTGAAAATGGGAAACGACGGAAAACCATCTTCAGGGCTTGGGTTCGAACCCACTATCTCCCGAACGCGAGCTCACAGCTGCGCGCCTCTAACCGCACGGCCAACTCGCCCGGTGACGACAGTACTAGGCTCATCTCGCAGCTTTGAGATCATCATCTGGATTGATATAGCTTTATATATGATGAAGCAGCGTGCACTGCTCTGATTCGTTTATAACAAGTAGATGATCAGCATGTACATGTCTACTCGAAGATAATTATATCCTTGGAGTAACATTCTCGCTATAATGAACCACTATGGAGATCGGCAGGCGATGACTGTGTCTGGTCGGTGGTTTGATTCACTTGGCACGCTTTATGAATTCATTACGTCTCCCGTGTTCTACTTGCCATGTGCATTACGTTAAATGCATTTGCAATTCAATAGGTCGGATCATGACCTAAGCGTTTCCCTCTTGGCCACCTGCTCGGGCGTGTACATTTCGCCTATAACATATAATAATGTTTAGTGGTTACTTCCTGTACAGAACTTGCAGAATGTTATGGTACGAATAAATATGAGCTAGAAATGATAGCTTTAACTTTTACACAGTTGCCAGTTTACGAACATACTCCACTATAAACTGGTATTGGCGTCTACAACTTCATTTTACCAGCTCTAAACTAAGTTGCAAGGAAAGTAGAGGGAAATATGGGAAAGTTTCTATGCCAAATACGCAATGACAACAACAGATTAGACAAGGACAGTTTATGAATACGACACATAACCACCAGATTTTCCAATCATAGTTTTCACCAGTGAGTATGTTCCAATAAAAAGATGACTTAATATGAAGTGTGCTTGTAAATTGTGTACGAAGACATGTGATAGTGTCAAATTGCGATCTGCGCCAAGACACATACTACAGTAACGAAGTGTTTGTGTAGACTACCTACTACTCGAACCTATTACATATAACACTGGCGTACCTTAGCGTTCGGCTTGCTTTTACCATCTACGCTATACTGCACTGCGACATAATGCTTGTAGATTACAACTCATATTATGATAGTTTTAACAAGATCCACATCGTGTTTTTCAAAGACATTCCATTTACATACCTGATCATTTATAGACCACACTCATGATTTCTATTATGTAATAAAATTATGGCATAACAGTTTCCTATTTTTGTGCAGGCTGAAATACAAAGATGTCCGTTTTAATGTGTTTACTGTGCGTACCGGAAGGACAGATGTTTTCAGAATATACAGTATATAAAAGTGCCGTTTACATAAAGCAAGGGGAAGCCGACTACCCTGGTAAGCAACATATAACATACGTAATACAGCCGTCTACTTAGGACATCCCACCGAAAACCTAGGCTTTATGAACACGTTGTGCTGACCTCTTTTAACTGGGAAAAGGCCGGAAGAAGATAATTCTCATGGACATGCTACCGTATTTATTCAACTTCAGTGAAGCAAAGTGCGAACACTTGAGTCATAATATTACAATGTTTAATGGAAAGAGGCATATCTTGTATAATGCCATATTGTATTGTAGTATACCTATTTTAGAATGTTACGGACAGATGGTAGAGCTCTGGCGGGGTTCGATCCTGGTTCAGTGTTGTGCTCAGTTTGAAGCTGCTCAAATATGCCAGTCTCACATGAGAACTCGTGCGGAACAAAACATCTGCTCCTGAGCTTCTCAGAAAAACCATAAATGTAGTTAGTAAGACGTAGAACCGATGACATTATTATAGAACTAGCTTTAAGCTATAATCTATTAGTTTCATGGTCCGTATTGATAGTTCAAGTACAAGTATGAAGGATGAGTTCTCCACCTAATCAATACATTATTTTACATAGTGTCAATATTATTTACATAAAAACAGTACCGGTTTCGACCCGTAAATAGGTCATCTTCAGCTGCTAGAGAATCTACTTAATAGCGACTGTACAGAATAAATACTACTAAAATTAAAATTAAACAAGAATGCCATTAAATAAACATGATACCACTATTCTAAAATTACTTAATGTTAACATATATACATATGGTACAGTTTTGGGGTTAAGGGGGTTATTTTCAAATATTGCATTAACTGAGGCTGGAATCGGATACAGTTCTTAGAGTTAATTAAGAATCACTGATATTCAGTTGTCAAGTTATCTGTGTTAAATGCCACTATTATGTCCAGCGGTATATGAGATCTTTGAAGTGCATTGTTGTGCCGAAAATATTATGGGGGTGTCGTGTTCCTTAGAATAAGAGGTTCAGCAACCAGTTCACGGACACATGGCTTATACTCAGTCTATATCACTGCTGAAAAATATGTTAGTGAGTGTCATTATTCTAAAAAATACTTAATATTAAGATATATACATATGGTACAGTTATGGGGTTGAAGGGTTTTACACTGGCCCCATGATTGCCACATATTACAAAAGTTCCGTTTGCTGAGATTGAAATTGGATACAATTCTTAGGGTTTATGGAGAATCATTGACATACTGGTGTCAGTTTCAGATATCCAATGTTAAATGCCAGTACCATGTCCAACGGTTATTCAAGGTGCATTGTTGGGCCGCAAATATGCGGGGACGTCGTGTTCATTAGAATAAGAGGTTTAATAACCTGTTTACAGATACATAGCTCTTACTCGGTCTATATCAATGATAAAAAAACAGGCTAGTTTATATTAGACTTCCTAATTGAGGCTTACGTTGCTGTGCGTGACCTATTTACGGGTCGAAACCGGTACTGTTTTTATGTAAATAATATTGACACTATTTAAAATAAAGTATTGATTAGGTGGAGAACTCATCCTTCATACTTGTAGCTTTAAGCCTGTAAGAAGTGCTCCTCCTTCTTCAGATAATGGTTATGTTATGAAATGCTGTTGTTAGCATCTTAGCGAATTAGTGCCTAGAATACGGTAGAGTGAATCAGGGTCTATAACTAGAGCCCTGCGCGGATATACAAAATAATATCCACATCCACTATGCATCCGCTCTTCCTTCATCCGCCCCCGTATCCGCAGCCGC
Source organism: Anabrus simplex (assembly GCF_040414725.1). Lineage (NCBI taxonomy): Eukaryota > Metazoa > Arthropoda > Insecta > Orthoptera > Tettigoniidae > Anabrus > Anabrus simplex. The sequence goes on along the minus strand of NC_090265.1, from coordinate 468,477,367 downwards.
GAATTGTTATCCGCATCCGCGAAATGGTTATCCGCGGATATTGTAAATATTTAACTACAGTATATTACACCCAAAGTATTGAAACGGGTAGATCTGTTAACATAATACAATAGGCCTGCCATCTGGCACCAGAACCCGTATAATCACAGGTTTATGAGGGATTTTCTCTTGCAACAACCACCGACGTATTGACCTTTGTTCCTTCCTTCCATTACTTGCGGACAGGAGCCAGTTAGGCTTAAGACACTTTTACGGCTTTATGGTCTCAAATAAAGCTATTATGTAATACAATTATGGCACAACAGCTTCCTATTTTTGTATAGGCTGAAATACAAAGATATCCGTTTTAATGTGTTTACTGTGCGTACCGGCAGGAGAGACGTTTTCAGAACATACATTATATAAAACTACCCTATTCACTATTCTCCCATACCAATGTCAAGGGTCTCCTAACCACAAGCAAAAACAAGAGTATACCTGAGTGAAAATCAATAAACGTCATTACTTAAAAATTATCAGCAAAATTATCCTCGCTGCCAAACAGTTTGTATCCGCCAAGACACTAACTTCGTGGAGATCGACGGATAAATCCGCGGATATCCGCATCCGTGCAGGGTTATAACTTAAACTGTGAGAGCAGCTTGAAGAATATTTTAACCGTGGTGAATTTGAAAGCTTGAATCAATGTTTTACTACGTCACTTCCTTCAGTTCTATATTTTTACCGAATGGTTGTCCGACTCGTTGGCTGAACGATCAGCGTACTGGCCTTCGGTTCAGAGGGTCCCGGGTTCGATTCCCGGCCGGGTCGGGGATTTTAACATTAATTGGTTAATTCCAATGGCACGGGGGATGGGTGTATGTGTTGTCTTCATCATCATTTCATCCTCATCACGACGCGCAGGTCACCTACGGGTGTCAAATGGAAAGATCTGCACCTGGCGAGCCGAACCCGTCCTGGGATATCCCGGCACTAAAAAAAGCCATACGATATTTCATTTACCGAATGGTTTTTCACTTCAACAATGTAAAACACTTTGATTATATCTACTAAATATTTGAACGAATTAGACCAGAATCACCAGTCCGAATTTTTTAACGGATCGGAACTCTTGCATATAGCAAATAAAATGTTGTTTACAAATTAGCCATGCACGTTTCGTATTCTATTCAATGTAACAGTAGCTTCTTGTTACAGGTACCTACTTTTGGGATAGATTTTCAAGGATTTTGGTGCGATTCTAAGTTTCTGAGATGTTTTAATATTCAACTGAGGTATTTACCTTTCTTCTCTTGTAATTATTAGTTCTGTGTTATGAACTATACACCGAGGAAGTGGCCGTGCGGGTTGGGTTATGTAGCTATCAACTTGCATTCGAGAGATAGTGGGTTCGAACAAAATCGCCGACAGCCCTGAAGATGGTTTTCCGTGACTTCCCATTTTCACATTAGGCAAATATTGGAACTGTACCTTAATTATGACTACAGTCATTACCTTCCCAGTCCTAGTCCTTTCCTATCCCATCACCTCCATAAGATCTATCTGTGTAGGTCTGACGTCAAACAATTTGTAAAAATAAAACATAAAAAGTAGCATAGAGGCAAAGAAACGGGAATGAATATCTGACATCGGTGACCATCTTCAGGCGAGGAAGATATAACAAGCTGAAATCTTCTCAAAAGAAAAGAAGAAAAATCTAACAGGCCAAACTTGAGTTATATTCTACAAAAATATTAATGTTACTGCAACGAAATTTCACTTCTATTTTTAATTTACGGTGCTTTACTCGAATGTATACACGGATAGTGTGAGTTAAACGTGTAATCTTGGAGTACACATGGTTGAAAATGGATACATTCTTAGGGCTTACCAGAGTTTCGGGGTGGCATTGTATTGCACGTACGACCTTATTACAGAAGATTCGTTTATTCCTTGTAATGACCATGTCTAAGAAAAAAGTTATAACCTTTTTTGTTTAGTTTGTTCTTTAATAATACCGTCAGATTGTTGTAACTATCGTAGTGCCTTGATCACGGTAATTCTACTTCTGAAAAGTTAAATTGCGTACAAGATATGCATGCATACATTTAAGTGAATAGTATATAATTATGTTACCAGAACCGCCAAGACGCATTCGGCATCCGGATTGATTGAGAAATTTTCCACGCTCTATATGACTTACACGCTACTAATCATGAAGAGAAAATGCTACATTCTCTCTGTCTTTAACAACGTCAACCCTTTCTAAACCACCGCACCTCATTAACCTTCTTCATCGCAGTAGGCCTACATAAAGTAAAAAAGGATATAGAACATGCCCATTTTATGATGCCACCCTGTCTAATGAATATCTAAGTAAGTTACTACCGTACTGGTGCAGTAATGCCGGAACAATTAGCGCCGATTATGCAGGCATTTATCTCATAAAAAGGAAATCGTAGCACTCAATTAGAAGCGGGTCAGTAGAGGCAGAAATTCATATCGCCCAGAATTAGGAGAAAAGGAAGGGACATTGTTTGCATGAAGACTAAGCCAATATTTAAAGTATAAGGTCGGTCCTCATTCCACTGCTAGTTGAAAATGTTGAATTAAAAAAAGAAGTTTCGAATCCATTTCTAGCAAGTTTATGATCTGTTATTCATGAGCCTCCGTGTGACGTGTTCACATACCCAGACAATACGCGCTAATTTGTACTGAAAAGAGGTACAATAGTTTCCGTTTAGACGCTAAGAACGACCGAGCGAGTTCGCAGTACGGTTAGGGTCGCGGAGCTGTGAGCTTGCATACGATAATGGGTTCGAACGCCCACTGTCAGAAGCCTTGAAGATGGATTTCCGTGGTTTCTTAATTAAGACTACGACTTCTTCCTTTCCATTCGTAGCCCTTTCATGTCCCATCGTCACCATGTGACCTAACTGTGTTGGCGCGACCTAAAGCCAATTCTAAAAAAAAAACTATAGGAATGGTGATGATTAGGGCTATTTGATAACATTTAGGTTGCCTGCGTATTAATTTCTACGATCCGTTTTACTCAGCCAAATGGCACAGAAGCGGATCCTTGTTGGGTGATCTATGGCTGAACTTCAATTTCTTTTTCGAGTAAAAACCAACTACATCACCAGAAATATTTTACATGCTGAATGGAATTCACATCATTATTCAAAAATCCATTTACATCGGCCGGATTTTTGCCAGGCTGAGTGGCTCAGGCGGTAGAGCACTGGCAATCTCATTATGAGCTCAACCTGGTGAACTAAATCCTGGCTCAGTCCGGTGGCATTCGAAGGTAGTCAGATATGCTAGTCTCGTGTCAAGAGATTCACCGGCACGTGAAAACATCCCGCGCCGAGCAAGTGGCCGTACGGTTAGGGTCGCGCAGCTGTGACCTTGCATTCGGGAGGTAGTGGGTTCGAACACCACTGTCGGCAGCCCTGAAGATGGTTTTCCATGGTTTCATATTTTAAAACCAGGCAAACAATGGGGCTCTACCTCAGTTAAAGCCACGGCTTTATCCTTCCCACACCTATCCCTTTCCTATCCCATCATCGGCATAAAACCTATTTTTGTCGGTGCGACGTAAAACAAATTGTAAAAAAAAAACCTCCCGCAGGACAAAATTCCAGCACCTTGGTATCCCCGTAAATTGCAGGAGGAGGTAGTACGTTGTAAACCCAATAACATCATTATCTGCCAAATTTGAACCCGCAATCTTGGAATGCAAAAGGCGACAGTCTAAAACTAACCCACAGATCTAGCTCTTTCATTTAAAGAAAATATCTCAGAATATTGTTAAATATCACTAATACAGTACGGTACATCTGCCTATTAATGGAATGGTTGCACGTAAAATATTTTAAATTAAGTTTATAATACTGTCTCCACCTCTGTGGTGTAGTGGTTAGTGTGATTAGCTGCCAACCCCGGAGGCCCGGGTTCGATTCCCGGCTCTGCCACAAAATTTGAAAAGTGGTACGAGGGCTGGAACGGGATCCACTCAGCATCGGGAGGTCAACTGAGTAGAGGTGGGTTCGATTACCACCTCAGCCATCCTGGAAATGGTTTTCCGTGGTTTCCCACTTCTCCAGGCAAATACCGGGATGGTACCTAACTTAAGGCCACGGCCGCTTCCTTCCCTCTTCCTTGTCTATCCCTTCCAATCTTCCCGCAAGTCCCCTGTTCAGCATAGCAGATGAGGCCACCTCTGGTCATCCTCCGCAGTTGTATACCCCGACCCAGTGTCTGACGTTCCAGGACAGTGCCTTTGAGGCGGTAGAGATGGGATCCCTCGCTGAGTCCGATGGAAAAAACCGATCCTGGAGGGTAAACAGACAGAGAAGAAGAGAAAGAAGATGATACTGCGTGTAGCTCATATTCTAAATGAATAAAAAGCACAATATGAAATATCCTTCCATATACTGTGTAGTTCATCAGAAGAAAACCGAAATATAAACAAACCCCAGTGACCATTTGGAAAGTAATTCATCCTTTATTTTCTCACTTTTGTTTGAAATATTTCGCATTCCTGCTGTTTCTGTTATAAATATCATATTAAATCATATTAAAACATATAATATTAAATATCATATTACTTTTGCAACCTCCTCCAGGAGGTTGCCGTAGTGATAAAATATGCTGAAGATATGTCCAATAGAAATGCGTGCGTTAAAAAAGATTTGACCGCTCCAAAAATATATTAATGTTGTAGGTATCGCACCATGAGAACCAGCCAAGAGGCCATAGATATACATGATGTCTAGATTATACACTGACTGACAGAGCAAATGCAACACCAAGGAGGAGTGGTTCGAAAGGGATGAAAGTTGGGGAAAAAAACTGAGTCGGCACGGAAGAATAATTGATGTTTATTTCAAACCGATATGCAGGTTACACAATGCGCACGGCATCGACTCAGTAGGATGTAGGACCACCGCGAGCGGCGATGCACGCAGAAACACGTCGAGGTACAGAGTCAATAAGAGTGCGGATGATGTCCTGAGGGATGGTTCTCCATTCTCTGTCAACCATTTGCCACAGTTGGTCGTCCGTACGAGGCTGGGGCAGAGTTTGCAAACGGCGTCCAATGAGATCCCACACGTGTTCGATTGGTGAGAGATCCGGAGAGTACGCTGGCCACGGAAGCATCTGTACACCTCGTAGAGCCTGTTGGGAGATGCGAGCAGTGTGTGGTCGGGCATTATCCTGCTGAAACAGAGCATTGGGCAGCCCCTGAAGGTACGGGAGTGCCACCGGCCGCAGCACATGCTGCACGCTGCACGTAGCGGTGGGCATTTAACGTGCCTTGAATACGCACTAGAGGTGACGTGGAATCATACGCAATAGCGCCCCAAACCATGATGCCGCGTTGTCTAGCGGTAGGGCGCTCCACAGTTACGGCCGGATTTGACCTTTCTCCACGCCGACGCCACACGCGTCTGCTGTGACTATCACTGACAGAACAGAATCGTGACTCATCGGAGAACACGACGTTCCGCCATTCCCTCATCCAAGTCGCTCTAGCCCGGCACCATGCCAGGCGTGCACGTCTATGCTGTGGAGTCAATGGTAGTCTTCTGAGCGGACGCCGGGAGTGCAGGCCTCCTTCAACCAATCGACGGGAAATTGTTCTGGTCGATATTGGAACAGCCAGGGTGTCTTGCACATGCTGAAGAATGGCGGTTGACGTGGCGTGCGGGGCTGCCACCGCTTGGCGGCGGATGCGCCGATCCTCGCGTGCTGACGTCACTCGGGCTGCGCCTGGATCCCTCGCACGTGCCACATGTCCCTGCGCCAACCATCTTCGCCACAGGCGCTGCACCGTGGACACATCCCTATGGGTATCGGCTGCGATTTGACGAAGCGACCAACCTGCCCTTCTCAGCCCGATCACCATACCCCTCGTAAAGTCGTCTGTCTGCTGGAAATGCGTCCGTTGACAGTGGCCTGGCATTCTTAGCTATACACGTGTCCTGTGGCACACGACAACACGTTCTACAATGACTGTCGGCTGAGAAATCACGGTACGAAGTGGGCCATTCGCCAACGCCGTGTCCCATTTATCGTTCGCTACGTGCGCAGCACAGCGGCGCATTTCACATCATGAGCATACCTCAGTGACGTCAGTCTACCCTGCAATTGGCATAAAGTTCTGACCACTCCTTCTTGGTGTTGCATTTGCTCTGTCAGTCAGTGTATTTAGTTTCGTAGTAGGTTATAACTGGCTAGTGAATTAATCTCTTCTCAGCGTATGCTTCCCCTAGTTAGCCGACGTCAGTCTTGAAGCGTATCAAGGAGCCTAAAATTTCTTTTTGTTGAGGCTATCATTATTAATACGGCGATTACTCCGAGACTAGACTTCCGTACGTAGACAGAAGTCATAAAATCTCAGAGCGTTTGCAATTATGTGTCGTAATGAGTGATGACAATGAGCCCGTCTTGTGTCCATGATCGCTAAAGCGATCGTCTGACACCGAGGGTGCCCAGTTCGAGTCTCGTTCTTGGAAAGAACTTTCACCATTAGAAAGTTGGCTGGCACTTTGGGAGAGGTTATTGTATACAATTTAGATTCTGGGCCAAAAGCATGAATTAAATTCCAAACCTATACACAGTGCTCGTATGGAGGGAGGGCATATTACGTCAAAAGCATGGATTCAATTCCAAACCTATACACAGTGTTCGTATGGAGGGAGGGCATATTACGTTTTGATGGTTATTCATCCCTTGGATGGAGACGTTAAACCTTGAGCAGACTCCTTGGTGTTATTCGACAGGAGTAGGCTATGTGCCGGGTATATCCCTTCCTACTATCATATAGCATGTCATTCATATCATCTCATTAACTCGTGTGATGAGCTTGACACCAGGAAGGGCTACGAAGATTCATTTCACTTCATTCTCGAAACCCGCAGGGAAACGGAAGAAGGGTTGGACATACATGCATGATTTCTTAGCACCTCTCTCGTGGGGTCTAGGATTAATGAATTGTAAATAAATACTATATGTACCTGTCTGGTTCTTTGGCTGAATGGTTAGAGTAGTGGCTTTCGGTTCGGAGGGTCCAGTGTTTGATTCCCAGCCAGGTCGGGTATTTTAACTCCATCTGGTTAAGTCTTCTTTCTCAAGGACTGGGTGATTGTGTTTCCCCCGATACACTCCTATTCCCATACACACAACACACCACACTACCAACTACCATGAAAGATGTGATAATCAATCCCTCCACACAGAGTTGGCGTCAGGAAGGGCATCTGGCAAATAAATAGAACCAAATCCACATGTACGACACTGTTAGCACCCGTGACCTCACCAGGATATGGGAACAGTGGAAGAATTAGAAGTAGTCATATAATCTATGTAAAATAATAGTAGGCCTATGTACTGTCTTTCCTGAAATTGTGCAACTCAGGGTTTTAAGGAAATGACTTGCTTAGTTTGAGGTCAGAATTTAAACCTTAGTATAACAGTCTAGCCCTGTTTGTAGAATAGTCTAGAAATGCCATTGACCTTATTTGTAAAATGCATTATCTTTCAAGATGAGAACTAATAATAATAAGCAGAAGAAGAAGAATAATGTTATTGGCTTTACGTCCCACTAACCATGTAGCCATGGAGCCAGACATAATATATGCTGAAAAAGTGGCCAATGGAAATGCGTGCGTTAAAACGGATTTGACCGCTACAAAAGGTACCTTTCGGAGACGCCAAGGTGCCGGAATTTTGTCCCGCAGGAGATATTTTACGTGCCGCTAAATCTACTGACACGGGGCTGATGTATTGTTAATAAAACTCAAACATTAATATTGCTAGTTGCTCAGTACACTGTTCATGAACTTGGGGCTGTAAGTGATGAGCAGGGAGAGTGATTTCACCAAGACATTGCTACAATGGAGCAACGGTATCAAGGAAGATGGGATCCTCCGATGGTGGGCGATTATTCATGCGAGGATTTCGCACGATTATTAAAAACTTAGGTTTTGGCGGTCTAGTCAGCACGTCCAACTAGGTCAGGGGCCACTGATCAGAATGTACTTACAGTAGGGTGGCCAGTCTCATGCCACTCCTTCTCAAGCGTTGACTACCCATCCAAGTGGTTACTATGTCCAATGGTACTTAACTTCAGAGATCTCATTGAATCCGTTGTACCAAGCAACTGGCTGCGAGGTTTGCGTCACGTAGCTATCAGCTTGCATTCGGAAGATATGGGTCCGAATCTCACTGTCGGAAGCCCTGAAAATGGTTATCCGTGGTTTCCCATTTCCACACAAGGCAAATGTCGGAGCTGTACCTTAATTAAGGCCACGTTTACTTCATTTCCACTCCTAGCCTATTCCTATGTCATCGTCGCCGTAAGACCTACCTTTGTCGGTGCGACGTAAAGCAAATTATATTTTTTGTTTAAATAGATTCGTTGTTTCAACATAACAAATCCGCTGTTTTTGTTTTCTAGCATAAGGATTCCGTGGACATGTTAGGCTCTAGAGTTTTATAGAAGGGTGCTGTCTGTAGGTGTAATTGTACGAGCTAGAAATGGGGAGGAAGTGGACATGTCCTTTGACATAGGTATCATCCCGGCATTTGCCTGCAATTGCAAATGATAAACCATGGAAATAAATTTCTAGGATAGCTGACAACGGATTCAGTCTCACCTATCTCCAGAATACAGAGCTAGCAGTCATAACTGGCCATGCCGCAACGCACTGAGCTAACCTGTTCGGTCGCTAATCCGTTGATAACGCGGTCAATAAGCAAATATAATCGTACCGATGGTGCACAGTAATAATTAAAGAAAAATAGAAAATCGAGTCATTGTATAATTTCCTAACGTGGCTATAAAGTAAGTCGGCTCCGTGATGTAGGGTTAGCGTGCCTGCCTCTTACCCGGAGGCCCCGAGTTCGATTCCAGGCCAGATCAGGGATTTTTACCTGAACCTGAGGGCTGGTTCGAGGTCCACTCAGCCTACGTGATTAGAATTGAGGAGCAATCTGACGGTGAGATGGCGGCCCCAGTCTAGAAAACCAAGAATGAGGGCCAAGAGGATTCGTCGTGATGACCACACGACACCTCGTAATCTGCAGGCCTTCAGGCTGAGCAACGGTCGCTTGGTAGACCAAGGCCCTTTAAGGGCTGTAGTGCCATGGAGTTTGGTTTGGTTTGGCTGTAAAGTAATCGGCATACTGGGTGTTCAAACTTGTGCAGCGTTGTAACTCGTTGGGTCATGTTTTGTGGATGTTCATTTCGAATGACACTCATGTATTCGGAGGTAGCAATTGGTGATCACTTCTTCTTATTACATTACTCGGCAAATTTGAACATTTTTCCCATAACATTAATAAAATAGGCTCATCTTAACTAATTTGCATGCGCTTAACATGAAAATGACAGTGAGAATTTCGTAATACGTCACGTTTTTGCGTTACAGAATTTACTTGATACATGGAATAAATCAGGATTTTTGAGATATTAAAAATGGCTTTGTTCTCATTTTCGTATGAAAATTTTCAACGGTTAGCTTAGATATGAAATAACTTGTATATTAATAACTGACCAGCTAAGTAAAATACCGTGTTAAGCTATTAAGACTTATAAAAACTACTCTTCATGCAATCAAATAGAGAAAAACACCGTATTTTTTCTCTTATGTGAACTGGAATCTTCCCTTTGTAAAAACCAGCAATAATCGCCCACCATCGGAGGATCCCATCCTTCTTGATACCGGTGCTCCATTGTAGCAATATCTTGGTGAAATCACTCACCCTGCTCATCACTTACAACCCAAGTTCTCAGGAAAGAAGTCCAAATGTGAATATAAGAAGTGGATCTTCAGTGACATACGGCATCCCATTCCTTTGCAGTTTCTTAGTAACGTTTCTATTAATTGGTGATGATTTTCTTCCTTGTGATTCACTAAAAATCCTTTGGCAACAGATGCAAAATATTTCCATGCTCGTAATTCCTTACGGTTATGTATTTTCTTAAAATGCTGTCCTTCAAAAGTTTTCTAATTTGTGGACCGACAAGTATGCCTTCTTTTAATGTAGCGTCCTTGATTTTAGGGATCAGAGTCTATAAGTATTGAAAGGCTTCTCTACTCGTATCTATAGCTTTCACAAAATTTACAATTGGCCCTAGTTTTATGTGTAGAGGCGGAAGAAGTACTTTTTCACGTAACACTAGTGGAGGATATTTAATATTATGTTCAACAGGAGTATAACCTTTCTTGATAGGTCGGTCCTTCACCACATAATGCTGTGCTGTTTCTCGACTGTCCCACCAACATAAAAAAACTTAGTAAACCCCCCTTGTAATCCAAGCAACAAAGATATTACTTTAAAATCGCCACAAATTGCCCAGCGATGTTTATTGTAATTAACTGCATTCAAAATTAGTGACACGTTTTCATAAGTTTCTTTCATAGGGACTTAATGAGCCACTGGAATGGAAGGTTTTGTATTGCCATTGTGTAATAAAACTGCTTTTAAGCTTAGTTTTGATGAATCGGTGAACAGTCTCCATTTTTCTGGATGTATTCAATATCTAACTCATCCATCAGCCTGATCACATTTTTGCATGCACAAACAGAATTCTCCATTGCAAAATAAGTAGTCAGCCTATCATTTCGTTTTCTGAACACTGAAATATTGATAGCTCTTTGCCAATAAGTTCCATTCTTGTAATCTACAACTTAGTAGTTCAGCATGTTGTTTGGAAAGACCTAAATTCCTAACTAGATCATTAAGTTCTGCTTGTCTTATCAGATGAGGTGTTTTTAGGATGTTCGGGAATGAAGGTAGGATCAGCGGAAGTTGAAGGGTAGTCTGAGAATTCTGATTATTCGTGTCCTCTGGAATGAAACAATCTTCCCCACTGGGGGGAAGGGTAGGGATAGTGACGGGAATCTCTGCACAATGTGGCACGGGTCTTGTGGCTGATGGCAGATTAGGATACGCAGTGTTACATTTAGTTTTCCTTGAAAATCCCTCTGTTTTCGTAATACAACAATTTTCCAGATGACTACTAGTCTGTCGCCAAATCAAAACAGCAAAAGATATATTGTTATTTTTCGCCCCGCATCCACTCTGTTAACTTCACGAAACACGTTACACAACACACGTGTGGTGCCCAATTTTTATCTTGATTACCTACTCTATAGCCAAAATATAATATGCCTTTTTTACATTCTATAATTGATCGACGTTGTTATTTCAAAGTTAATTCCCCACAAATATAGCAGAAACTATTTGGAGAATTTTTACATGAACGACGATTGCGATCCATTTAACACTATTGCAGAATGACTAGTACCGCTCACAACACTTCCACAATCAGGACTAAACTTTCTCTTGTCTCACAGTACAATAGCAAGCAACCGTATTTTCACAATACAACGGCGAGCAACCATTTTTTCTTTCCATTAGTCAGTTATAGCCGAATGTGCCTACCCTCCGTGGAGACGCACAATAAGGGTAATAAAACAATAAACCACCGCGAAGGGTAATACTCATTGAAACCACTAAAGAGAAAGTATATTTCAAATGGTACTTTAAAAGAACGGAAATTACACGTATTTGTGTAAAAGATATATGTTAAAGAACATAACGTCTTTCAAAGTGGGTAAGTTTAACACACTTTTATACGATTCGCTAACTGAAAAATATGAGTTTATAAAGAATGTGACGTGTAGGCGATTTTTCAAGGCCACATTTGTAATCAGGACATAAAAATTACCTAAAAGTAGTTATTCTTGCCCATGTTATGAAAACCTTGTAGAGCAGTGTAATTCTTCTTCTTATTATTATTATTATTATCCCGATTTTTCCACAGCCTAGTGGGGTGGCGGGTGCGAACTGTGTTTCAAATATAGATTTGACCCTGTTTTATGGCTGGATGCTCTCTCTGACGCTAACCCTATTGGAAGAGATGTATTCACTATTGGGTGATTCTCAGGCGGTTTGTAGTGTCGAGTGTTGTGTCAATATTAATAGGAGTTTACTGGAACAAACACAACCAACTAGTCCCCGGGTCTGCTTAATTACCCGGACACGATGAAAATCTCCAACCCGACCAGGAATCGAGGCCAGCGCCCTCTAAACCAAAGGCCTGAAGGCTGACACCATTCAGCCAAGGAGCCGGACATGTGCGACCACTACCAAGTATTTCTGTATTGTTCTGAAATATTACTGAATAATTGTAAGTGTTCTCTCACCATTCATTCTATTGATACATAGTCATCGCAGTAATCATTAACAGCATTAAGAATGTGGTGCCTTGCATAAACCTTTCCGCAGAAGAGAACGAAGAAAGGAAACCTGTGCTTAGTCCTCGGCTAGACCACACATCCCCTACATGATTGAAATATATGAGCTGGTTCTTTTTTTTTTCCTTAGGGAGAATTACTAACATGATGAGATTGATGACATTAAGTGTACGCTAGAGTGAGAGTTTTCCTTTTATGATAATTCTATTAGAAAGAGATCGACAAAGTTTTACAGAAGACAGGTTCGTTACAAATATCTATTGTCACTGTGCACCTGCCTCTGTACTGAAATCTTGAAAACCCTTCAAATTCATGCCTCAGGAAGTTATGTTTTCGGAAACAAACTAAAAAAAAAACAAAGGATACTGATTTTTGGCTATATAACATAAGGGTGATTCAGATTTAAAATAAATTCAAAAAATTAGGGGAACATGTTTTCTGCACAAAACAATGCCACACACCCAGATATATTACCAACTAAGACTTTATTCTTTACCGTTGAAATATACAAAAGGATATCGATGGATCCACGAGAACACAAACGGAAAAGTACAAACAGGGGCGGAAACAAAGTGATAACAGTCCTCCAGGGTGGATTTCAACACAGTTGGAGATCTTCAGTATGGTGTATGTCCTCCACGATCATTTATCACAGCTTGGCACCTACTTGACATGCTCCGTATAGGCCTAAGTCGATGAAGGTCACGTTGCGGTATCAGGCACCTACCATTCTTCAATGAGAGCCTGTTAGAGTTCTTGGAGAGTCTGTGGTGGAACAGGACGCCCACGAACACATCTGTCAAGCCTATCCCACACATGCTCGAAGGGATGAAGGTAGGGACTTACTGCTGGCCATTCCGTCTCTTGAATGTCAAGTTCGAGCATGAGTACGAATTCAGGCCCAACACCGTATGCAGCAAACAACACATGCTGTAGCAGTATTTGCTCGATGTACCCCGCAGTGGTGAGATTACCACGGACGACAAGATCCGTAAGGCCATCAATACTGATGCCACCCCACACCATTACAGAACCTTGTCCGAATCGGTCACCTTCCTGGACAACATTTGGCATGTACTGCTTACCACGGCGTCTCCATACACGTTGACATCCATCACTCTGTGTCAGGGCAAATCTGGACTCGTCTGTGAACAACACAAGTCTCCATTGGCGAAGATGCCAGTTGACGTGTGTACGGATAAACAGAAGGCGAGCTGCGCGATGTTGCTGCGTTAAACGGAGCGTTCGAACAGGACGTCTGGGTCGTAAAGGTAGTTCTCTTAACCTGTTCCTTACTATCTGGTCAGATACCATGACTCCAGTGACCCTCCCCTCCTGATGTCTTGTTGCAGTTCTATGGCAGTTGCTGAACGACGCCGCAACGCACAGATGGTCAGATATTGGTCATCCTGTGGGGTTTTTGTGCGTCCAAGACCTTGTCCAACACTCCTTGTGAACTGACCTATCTCATTGTAGCGATTCCACAAGCGGTGAATAACTGACGGAGATACATTGAGATCTACAGCAACACGACGAAAAGTCCTCCTTCCTTGCGACTTGAACCAGTTAATATATCTCATGGGCTGTGCTGGATTACATACAACGTACTCATATGACCGCAGTAATCTGTGTACCTCACAACGACACACGGGCGCACCGCTATTCACTTTGTTTTGAGGGGTCACCTGACAGTTTAATGCATGGCTACGCCTACAGATAGAGTATAACTTCGATTTGACATACCCGGAGTATCTATGGTCTCAAGGTATGCTGTACGACCATTGGAACCCCATCTACCAAATGAACGTTCACATGCCAGATGTTACAAAACATGTTCCCCTAATTTTTTTGAACTGTGTATGTGAATTTCCGAAAAAAAAAAGTGTAACTATCTTCGATTTCTTTGTTTAAACGCCCAAGGTATATATTTCTAATTTATCTGATTGTGAATATAGAATAAATAGTGTTTATGATGTCTTACAACTACAATATCTCTCAGAAATTTCATCTCCTGTCCGGCGCTCAATTTCTCAGCAATTGCAGGTTCGCCTTCCCATGAGTGTTCCGACGGCAAAGACATAGGCTCGCAACATTGTTCAAAGAATTCCCTGGATATTCTGGTGAATTAGTTGTTATGTAGTGTGTAACAGATACAAATGTAGCATCCTTGGGGTTCCATCTCGAATGAATATCAACATAGATACTTGCATGTTTATGGTAGTAAACTAACGGGAGGTTATTATGGAAAGTATTGTAGATTTCTTTTTAACATTTAGAAATGTGTGTGTGCCATAAAATTTACAGAAACAGTACACGGTGGAAGTCCATAGTAAATTGAGGGCAGAATTCTATAAGAAACACTGGGCTCTCTGCATTTGAGAAAGATCTATAGCAACACTTGTTGCAAATGAGAATATATAAACCATTAAAATCCAGTTTGGGGATGTTAGACAAGAGGATATCAATGCGACTCCTTGGCCGAATGGTCATCGTAGCAATTATAGCTTCAGAGGGTCTCAAGTTCGATTCTCAAACGGGAATTTTGGCTGCACCTGAGAACTGGCTCGGGAACTGGGTATGCGATTGTCTTAATGTACTCCTCCTCATTTATGTACAACACTCCGCACTGTTAACCATCACAGAAACATGTAGGAGTTGAATACATGCCTCACCGGGTGAGCTGGCCGTGCGGTTAGGGCCGCGCGGCTGTGATCTTGCTTCCGGGAGATAGTGGGTTCGAACCCCACTGTCGGCAGCCCTGAAGATGGTTTTCCATGGTTTCCGATTTTCACATGAGGCAAATGCTGGGACTGTACTTTAATTAAGGCCACGACCGCTTCCTTCCCATTCCTAGGCCTTTCCTATCCCATCGTCACCAAAAGACCTATCTGTGTCAGTGCGACGTAAAGCAAATCGCAAATTGCAATACATCCCTGCAGATAGGTTAGAGTCGAAAAGAGCATTCGGTGGTAAAACTGTGCTAAGTCCGCATGCGTAACACCAAGGTGCGGACAAAGTAGCAGTCGGACTGTTTCCTGTATTCTTCATCCATACTTCTACACCTAACGTTCTGATGTGCTCTCCCTCTCTCTCTCTCTCCTTGAAGTGAATTTTCAAAAACTCAGGATATAAATCAGAAATTTTAAAAAACTCGTGTGGCTATTGCTAGCCTGATGCAGCCCTTGTAAGGCAAACCCTCCGACGAGGGTGGGCAGCATCTGACATGTATAGGAAACTGCGTGTTATTGTAGTGTCATATGTGGTGTGAGAGGTACAGGAATGTTGGGGACAATACAAACACCCAGCTCCCGAGCCAGGTGAATTAACCATTTAAGGTAAAAGTCTCCGACCCTGCCTGCAATCGAACCCTGGGCCCTCTCAACCAAAGGCAACTACGCTGACCATTCAGCTAAGGAGTCGGAGAAAACAGAAATGTACCAAATTCTCATTACACTATTACCTCACTAACAACAGTAACAAAGACATAAAAAGTTTTGTCCGCCATCCGATAAAATTCACTAATGATCGGTATCGTGATTTAAAATATTTTCTCTTTAAGTACTGGTGACATAAAACAGTACGAATACTATATTATAAAATAATGATAGAATATTCATATCTCGAAAAAAATATGCGCACCAATTATCCCTTCGAAAACTTTCCCGTACCCATGATCGAATTTCAGGAATTTCAAGCTAAATTCTTCATTGTATTAAAGAAAAGAACTAACAGAACGCGTAGAAACAATCGCACTGTGAACAAATTGCATACCAATGGAAACTCTGCTCACAGAAACTTTTAAGACTGTTACTTGAAGTAGAATACTACTGCACCCATTAAAGTCAATACCGACTTGCTGCATAGAATAGTATGACCATTATATAAAGACAGTAATAGCTTACGGCCGTGCTTGGCGATGTAAAAATGACCCATAAAATTGTGTATGGTAACTCGGAACTTTTCGGAGCATTATTTTATGCACTTTAGGAGCCTTCTAACAAAACAAACGACGAAACCGCTCAGGATATTTATCTCTAGTGTTCTCGTGTTCTCAAAAGCCGTATAAATTTTAGGTTGTGAAAGCTTTTTCTCCCTTCGCAGTTCAGGATTTGGTACACAGTGGTTATCAGATCCGTGTGTTATATGTACTGTATATAATGATTTTACTCTTGTGTTAACAGCAGTATGAATATGTAATTATATGGTGACTCGGAGGGGCCTCCCGCGGCGAGAAATTACATACCGCACTTTCGTAATGCATTAAGAGCAAAGTGAGCTTGTGGTAGATAGAGTTAAAGTGACCAGCAAAATGTTCCTTGTTCTGAATTAGAATCACACAATCTTTGTGTTTCAAACTTTCCCTATCTTGGTATGGGAATTAATATGTATAACTCGTGACACCGGGGTGGAATTTGTTTTCCTTCTTGTCTAACGAGAAAATTATATGTGTTCGAGTGCTCCGAGTGGCATGGAAATTAGTAAGAAAGCTCAAATATGGTAGCTGAAATCGGCTGTAAGGTTCTTGTCGGTGTAAAGTTACACATTTTCAAGTAGTTACGATTATAATCATTATGTTATGACGCTTGATCTCTTCTCTCTAACGAGGGAATTATTTGTGTTCGAGCGCCCCGAGTGGCAATACAATTAGTGAGAAAGCTCAAATATGGTAGCTGAAAACGGATGCAGGGTTCTTGTCCGTGTAAAATTACGCATTTTGTCAAACGAGCCACTTCAAGTAGTTACGGTTGCTTTATATTTTGACTCTTGATCGCAACGTTAAAGATGGTATGTGCTATGATGTGGCAGTTGTCTAATGCGCCCTCACTTTTATTTTGATGACTGAAGAGGTGTGGATAACGTCTCATCCATTTCAGCCGTTGATTGTGCTTTAAGAAAGCAATCCCCTTTCATTATTGATAATATACAGTCTTTAATATCTAGTGTTCTTTCCGTTATTTCAAGTATGTATTTCAAAACCCATTTGGAAAGGACAATGTTATCATCTTCTAGTGTAGAGGAGAGAAGTGTATCAAGGCGAAAACAAACATCCAGTACCTGAGCCGGAGGAATTAAGGCCACCACATACAGAAAGCTACGCTATGCTACGAAACCCCACAAAAAAAAAATCTCTCCAATGAAGTTACATAGAATGGCACACACAGACAGCTATGCGAAGCTACGCTAACCTAAGCAATGCCAAGCTAATTTACAGATCGGCAAGGAGGCGATAGCTGTAGCTAGCTTCACACATGCGCACGATCACTCTTCTTTTCGCGGCATCTAGCAAACAGTTGTTTCTTGAGTGTGGCTTACGTGAATTACCTCAATACAGTAGCTATTATGTTACTTAATTGTTTCTGTGTTTGTTAATTATCATGGAAAGCAGGCGAAAGGAAGAAAGACTAGTTGAAGAGGGAAAAAAATACTTGTCTGTCAAATTATTAACGATAAAGATTAAAGATTGATTGTACGTATCATTTATTGTTTTATACACATTTTGACCCTACATTCTATAGTTTGGGTGATTCATATTTTCTTAATATCATCCTCATTAGTGGAGAGAAGTTCATGAAACTGTTCCTGTTTTAGATGAAAATCATTTCCGTGCAATGCTTAAATCAAATGATGGAATTCGCCATGAATTATTCTCCTTCCAGTTCACGTATACAGAATCGTCTCCTCTTTCTGTTTTTACATCTTCTACAACAGACGCCAATGACAAATCCTCTCATTCAATTAATCCGCCATCTTTAGATGGCTGCCTAGTATAGTTTACCTTAGATTTATTTTTCGTGACATCTCACAGCACACCTTGACATTTCTTAGCATAGCGTAACTTAGCGTAGCTTATCTTACCTGTGCGTGTGGCCTTTAATCATCCACAGTTAACATCCCCAGGCCGGCCGCGGCCGTCTGAAATAAAGGCTCTGCGCTCATCATTAAACCACGGAGCCAGACAATTACTCTGACTGTCTGATAGCGTGTGGAATTTCACGATATAGGCTTGTAGTTTTCTTAAATGTTCTGCTTATACAACCACCTTTCAATTAATTGATAAAGTATATTATAATCGTGTTATTATTTCTAGTCCACTAAGTCTAATTGTTACGTCTTAGAACACGCACAGATACTGAATGAATTTTTGCAGTGCTTGACTTCACCCTTGAATTTGTGAGGTCCATCAGTTCATTACTGCATCGAGCCAAGTTTAATTTACGAAGAGGTACAGCACTGCTTTGATGGCGCACTAGTGGTATCTTCGGGAGCTGGACTGACGTAAACAGTTGAAGACCTCGGTGCAAGAAGGTGATAATTCACATTTTACAGATTTTTTTCAGTCTACATTAATGGAACGGTCAGTCGATGAGTGCTGCATACGCACTCTGTAAGACATTTTTATTAGAAATACAGACTTATTATTATAGCAAATTATTACTGAAAATCTTTCGAAAATAATGTTAACACAGTTTCTTGCCTGGAATATTGTTATTGATATGAAAATATAAATTATAATTATGTAAGAAGGAATATTAAAACAAATTCTCTATCACTTCCAAGTTAAATGAGTCAATCTGTAAGAGGAATAATCATCACTTATGGAACACAAACCCGATCCCAATATCAGAGAATCATAGTACCACATGTCACTCTATAAACATACTGCGATGCAAGTTTCATTGTATCCTTGAGTTTGGCATTCTTAGTGGGAAGCCTACTGTTATATACAGGCTCGGCAGTGAGTGTTACTTGCTTTCCAGGTACTTGGATTTCTCTTCCTTTTCTTACTCTTCTGCTTCACACACTTTTCTGAATCATTATCCGTTTCTGACTGAACATACTCACTTACAGAATCCTCAAAATCAGTAAACTCGTCGCTACCTCGCGCCATACTTCTATCAACTGATGTAAAAAGGCGCATTCATCATATCAACAGATATGTGCTGCCTTCTTGCGGAAGTTTATAAAACTATAGTCGGAGTAAAACAGGGATATCTCCATTATTTATCCCTTTCTTCCACCGAAGTGGTATAAGGGATAAGATTATAAGGCTTGTAGAGGCTGGCATATGTAAATGAGATATCTCCTTTTTCTACCGAAAGAATCTTATTTTTTTAAAACAGAATTTAAAAAGTGGTTTATGCACCGAGGTCTTCAATTCCTCTGCAGGAACTAGTTCACACGTGCCTCTCAACGAACAAAGCCATGAGAAGAACTCTGGCGAATCAGTTGACAAAATTCTCTTCAGTGAGTGGCCAGGGAAGTGCAGCGCCCCCATGGTATATTATTTAACATACAGTACTTGCTTTATTAACTTCAGCGTTCAAATAATTCTTTTAGCTACTTTTGGTAAATACAGGCTTGATGAATTTATAACGATGAGCAAGTATCGTGGTAGTCGTCAAAATTTATGATGACGAGTATCGCGTCACTTAATCTATTAGAATTTTAAGTTTTTTTTGACATAATATGCCTTGCGGATGGTCATCTGAAAATTTATGTAACGTGATTGCAATAGAATGTGTGACGGAAGTGTAACCATAGCAACCATGCAGACAGTGATGTAAGGTATGGATGGATGGTCAAACAATGTTACCTAGCAACCGAGCAGGCTATGTCTTATGGCTGGTTGCCATAATATGAAATTAGCAGCCGTTGATGGATGCCCATGATCGGGAGACATATTTATAATCATCTGATTTCTGAAAATTGAAAACTGTTTTAATGTTATCTAATAATAGGTTTTCTGGCTACATATTTATATATCAGTTATCTGTCCAAATGTCTTTGCAGGCAAGACCTAGTGATTACAGTGTACTCTGTCTTCTGGAATGGGCCAGACTAGAACAATGTTTTGCTTTCATTGACCTGTCTCAGTCTATGGTTTTCTGTACTTTTCCGTTTTCACATCCAGGCAAATGCCAGGACATTTCCTTTTTCATAGGGCACAGCTTATTCCTTTCACCTCCTTTCCCAATTTTATCATTTGTCATAAATTTTCATTAGCTCTTCAACCGAGGTAGGTATCAGGATGGGCATCCGGCCGTAAAAACATGTCATATAATTTAGTCTCATCTCACCCCCGACCCCATACCAAGAAATGGGTCTAAGGGGTATATATACTTAAAATGAACTGTTCCAGTCTTTGGCAACACGAGAGTGACTGAAGTATCAGCGATGCTAGTGACACCATTCTTTATGCAACCAGTTCCTGTTATGAATAGTGTGAGAATGTAACTCACAGGGTCGGTTGAGGCGTGCATTTCAGTAGTCTTGGCAGACTGGAGTGTAATAGCAACTTCTGGTAGAAAGGAAAGTAACGGGAAACTATCTAATTCTTCATTTGCCTAGTATGCCATATCAGTGATGCCTAAGCCATCTATGACAGTTGATGGAAGAGCTACTGAGGATCAAACCAGCCTTCGGGAAGAATATCCAACATACATATCTGTCCAACAATTGATAAGTTCGGACGAAACGTAAAAATGCATGGTTTTTGATTTCGGAATACAGTAATGTAAACCACCTTGGAATAAAAGTATGTATAAATTATTTACTGAATTATTGAACTCAGTGTTTACAAACTGTCACTCAACTACAATCATCAACATCTACAGGTTTCTGAATTCATTTTCTAGGGTATAAATTCCTGTCAATTATGTTAAGGTCCTGTACAGTCTAGAGATACCTTGCAACAAGAGTATGTTTTAGGTAGAAAAATCTAGTAAATCTACCCTTCCCTTTATTGTCCTGCACAGTAAACGTAGGCTAAATTGCACCGGAGTGAATTATATGCTCACAATATAGAACATGACAAGTTACAATTAAGGAATTAAGTAACGCATTTCAAAAGACAAAATGTACAGTTAGGGGTGGAGTTGACTATAACAATTTTAACACGAGTGCTATCGCCTAACATCGCAAAAATCACGTATGGAGGAAGACTGCAAAAACTAAAGCCATCTCCGTACAGGCCATAAAGGCTTCCCGGGAGAATCTGGACACTGTGATAGCGCGGTTAGTTCCATACCCAGCCGCTTCTGCCGTCAGGAATTAACTTGGTACTCATTACTGATACAGGTCTAGACTTAATGAACCGCAAGCCCATGAACCTTCCCAGAAGTGGATTATCTCCTTGACAGCCTTGGAAAAGTTCTTGAAAAGTTGATCCATCACCGCCTACTTGAAACAGACTCCGTTAAAACAGCCATACCCAATGAACAGTTCGGATTTAGGAAGCACCACTCTATCACCCAGCAACTTATTAGAGTAATCAACACCATCACTAAATCGCTAAACCACCACCGAGTTAGGCCTGTAATCTACCTCGATATCGCAGAAGCCTTCCATCGTGTGTGGATGGACAGACTTTTACTCGAGCTAAAAATCTACAAATTGATCCCCTTCACTGGACGATAACAGATAGCTACCTTCAAATTCGCAAGTTCTTCGTTCACGTAAATGGTTAAGAATCAACCTACAAAACAATCAGAGCTGGAGTTCCGCAGGGTAGTATTTTGGCCCGACTCCTTTATCTCATATTTGTACACGATATTCCGCAAACTAAAGGAACAGAGATCGCCATGTACGCAGACGGCACTCTTATAACAGCCGACTCATTTAAGGTACAAGTGGCCGTAAAATAATCCAAAAACTCGTTCGAAAAATGGCGTATCAAAGTAAACCCACAGAAAACCGCAGCAGTACTTCACATCATCATATGACATCACAAGCCTACTAGCTTCGTCAATATATACAATACACAAATTCCTTGATCTCCCGAAGCCAAATATCAAGGGGTCATCCTGGATAAACGGCTCAAATTTCGTAGCCACATTAACTACGCATTAGATAATGCCCGAAAAGCAACATTCAGCATGCACAGCTTAATATCACGTAGATCCAAATTATCCGTACCAAATAAATTACTACTTTTCGAGGCGTTAATTAGAACCACCCTACTGTACCCTGCCCCAGCCTGGGGAAGTGCGCAGGACTGCTACATTAATAGACTGCAGATACACCCAAAGAAGCTCCTCAGAATAACAGATAATGCTCCTCTCTATACCCGCAATACGGATATTCGAAACAGATATGGAATAAGAACTATCAAAGAAGAAATAATCTCTCAGGCTAAAAACTTCTGCAACACACTTACCAAAAACAGATAACCCACTCATTAACGAGAATGTGTATTTCAAAAAGAAACACCCTAAAACGCTGATCTTACAATAATTGGACCATAAGAAATGCTATTTCATTATAACACCAAGAAAAATAAATCCCAAATAGACTGAATCAATTAGAAACTTAGCGCAATATCCTGTTTAAAAAAGAGTGAACTCTCGAAACAGGAGCAAACAAGAATGAAATTGTACATAACTAAACTTCGCTATCATTGATCTCTGCATATAAAAACACAACAATGGCGCAGTAAAGCCGCTAACTCAAATTTAAACCTCAAGCAACTAAGAAGCAAAAACTATATATCTAGGTAGTTACATTAACTTGTAAATAACTGTACATATATTGTATAAATTATTGTAATTATTTATAACACATAAGTATCACCATTCGGTACCGTCAAATGTAAAAATGTATATATAAAGTGTATATAACACTGTTTAGTAAATGTACAATACACAAATTAATCGCACCCTGTAAAAAACATCTAAACAAATAACCATACTATACCCTGTACAATTAGCCTAATAATAATAATAATAATAATAATAATAATAATAATAATAATAATAATAATAATCTATATCACTAACAAGTAAAATACGCCAATATTCCATAGAATTGAAGAAAATTCATTCGCGCCCTCAAGTTTTGCATGCCCGCTAAACATGTTGCCTACCCCACTGGAGCAGAATACAACGTTATCTCAGCGCTCGACACTTCCCGCGAGTCACAGAAGGTACTTTAGTCTTACTGCCTTACAAACAAGTAGAAAGGGTTGCATTCTTCCAGGGGCTATTGCAACTCACATGAAATCAGATTCTAGGAGCAGATAGACAACACGCTGCACACAACTTCTGAAACAGTAGTCAAACACACACGTAGCAGTAGCAGCGATGGTTATAATTGTTAACTACTGAAATAGAAATACAATTAATATTAACATTAACTTATCACACAAGTAAATACTGTAATAATATGTTGAAGACTGAACTACCCCTAGGTAGCAGACATAGGACCAAATAGGTCGGAGATCCCACCATACAAATTCCACTGCCGCCGCAATTCGGACGGCGCAAAGAGGGTAGCAAACGAGTTCGGATCGAATTGTTTGCATATATATATAATTAAAATTCACGAAAAGTATTAACATTAATACTTCAGAAGCGAATAATAATAATAATAATAATTAGAAGGATAAGAAGGAGAAGAAGAAGTGACTTTTTCGATTGAGATTGCCGCCTGCTCCGTAGTCGTTGGTTTATGATGTGCTTACGCCATATGTGAAGATGCCTTAGTCCCAAGACCCAATTAATGTATACCACTTAGTCTTGTTTCCTGATATGGAGTTAGAATGAAGTGGGATACAATTATATGGAATATTTTTACGGCCAGATGCCCTTCCTGTCACCAAACTCAGTTGAGGAGCTAAGGAAGATGAAATGAAATAATGAATAAAATTGCTATCCACGAGCCCAAATTCACAGGTTTCGTCAAGCAGATCCTCAATATTGTGTTCTGAACTCTGGGTCAGTTTCAGTTCATCTACTTGTCTTAAAACGTTACCTGAGCCGCAAATCGAACCCGGTGCAGATGGGTTGGAAATCGATCATGCTAAGCGTTGGAGAGCCACAACACAAAGATTTTACTGGAAGATGGCAGTCCTATATGGTAGTGCTGTTACCAATAATATAAAAAATTTAAATACCAGTTCCCTCATCAGTGCATCACACTTAGTGTACCGAGACTTAGGCATTGTTACTGAATTCCAGAGCAGACTTGATGCTTCCTGATTACTAGCTTCATGATCTGCTTGAGACTGATTTGCTTACATCTAGGTGGTGTGAGCTCTATAGCGAGGTAACATAGTGGTACCGGCTTCATTAGCGTCAAAGCTGCAATATAGAGCTTTGCATTATCTGGTAACTACGTGTCTCTGCATAAGATGACATTCACTCAGTTTATAATGCTTTCATTGCTAGTATGAGTCATTTAGGATACAGGTACAAAGCATGCTAATGCCATTCATGGCTTTATTGTAGTGAGCTCAATTATTTAATTGTTCTGGAGATGCAAGAATTATAGATTCTTGAATAGTCTTGAGTATCGTGATGTTTTCAATTTACTGTTTGTGAAATACTAAAATTTAATATGGCATTGCAGTGTAACAATTGTTCTTGCATGTAATAAATATTTGCACTATTTAAACTGACGTGATCCCATTCTACTTCGAGGTCAAGCACAATGTTGTTGAAATGGTTGAAAGAGCCTCCGAAATATTAATTGCTAATGGAAAAATCTGCAAAAGAGAACGACTGGAAGTTTACGCGTGGCTGGTGAGAAGACTGTCTGCTTCTTAATAAGATGTTCTATAGAAAACATGAACTACATTTTACAATATATTCATCGTCTGGGTTCACAAAATGATCAAAAACGTTTTTAACTTAACTATGAACTGCGAATGAAGAACAAGTCACTGCACTGATTATAAAAGTTCATTCCATCTAAATCGAAGGTGATCTTCTTTTAGTGTGGTAAACCATTCAGAACAATCAGATGTATAACCACGCTTGAATAACGCAAGTTAACTCACATTTGTGTAGCGTTTTGATAAGAATCATAGTATAGCTGCAGATGATGCAAGTTGAAAGTTTGTTTTAATATTATTTATTAAAATTCCAAACTACGTTCTCTTGTGCAGTTAACAGTAATGATGTTCTCATGTTGATTTGCGCTTGATTATATTCCATGATGCACAAAATGCCATAGGAAGACTTTAGAATAATAAAGGAGCTCATGATTCTGTAGCCAACGTCACGTTGAACAAGATTTTCTGGGGCCGATATCCTCTGTGGAGTCTTAAAGCTATAACAATCATTGTTATCGTCATCGGATCCAAACAACTCTTAAATCTATGCATCTCGCTTGCCTGTTCAGAGGACGAAGCAATTATGGAGAAAACTGACCTGATCTACCACACAGACAGTTTATAACTCAATCTTATACGGAAAAAGGCAATGACTTAGAGATACATATGCATATACTGTATATATATGAGTACTGACGACCAAGTTGAAGAAATAAATTTTTAACAGTTATTTGCATTTATCGAAGTACACCTGGAGTGAACTTTTGTAACATTTCATTTCGAATGTAAGGAAAAGTTTAGAATAGGGCCTGTAAGTGAGGGTTTTTTTTGTCTATTATAATTAAACTCATTAAAAAGTATACTGTAATTGAAGAGCAATATAAAGCAATAACTTCAGACTGTGTTGAATAAGTTTAACCATGTATTACGACATTCCATTTTTTTAAGAAAGTTAAATTTCACAGTGACCTATAGTTTACCAGGAGGAACTTGGGTTTCTTTCTTTCTTTCCTTCTTTCTCCAGTCGGGGTGGGTAGCTCAGGCGGTAGACCAGTGGTCTTATCAGCTCAAATTGATGGGTTCAATCCCAGCTCAGTCAGGTAGTCGTTGAAGGTGCTTATATACGTCAACCTCGTGTCGGTAGATTTACTGGCACTTTAAAGAACTCCTGCAGGATAACATTCCGGCACCTCGTCGACTCCGAAAACCGTAAAAGTAGTTAGTGGGACATAAACCCAATAAGATTATTATTTCTTTCTGCATGCTTTTATCACATTATGAGGAGGAGGGTAGTCACAGATACGATCTATACCTTACTTGTGTACATGATAAAGTTTTACGAACAGATGTCATTTTTTGACGTCAACTCTGCGTAGAGGAATATAATCAACTATTACATATTTCTGTGGTGGTTGACAGCATGGTGTCTTTTGTGTACATAAATAATTGTGTGTTCAGCAAAAGAAAATATTCAGCCACTGAGCTAGAGGAATTAACCACACCCCGGTACTCTCCCTGCCAAGAATTCGACATAGGAGCCTGTGAACTGAAGACCATTACGTTGACTATTTAACAAATGAGATGGACGTATAGAGGTTCCCTGTGAATGTAACAGCGAGCCCAGATGACATGAGAATCCACGTCTGAATTTAGCTACAATGTCACTTTCCTTACAGAACAGCTCAGAGGCTACATCCGAAAAAGCCTGCGTATCTTTTCCAAGAAATTTCATGCTCTGGTATGTGTTCATTCATCTTCTTCTACATTCTTTTCTACATCTGTGGAGTCTCAGGTGCAAGCTGTGTCGTAGGTATGGATTTGGTCCTGTTTTATGGCTGGATGCCCTTCCTGATGCAACACTATGTGGAGGGATGAAGTCATTATTGCGTGTTTCTATGTTGGCTGATAGTATGGTGTGTTGTCTAAAAATGAAGAGAAGAGTGTTGAGACAAAATCTAGTCCCCGAGCCAGAAGAATTAATCAGAAGAGATTGAAATTCCTGACCCGGCTGTGAATCGGACCCGGGACCTCCCGAACAGAAAGCCTTAACCCCGACCGTTCAGCTAAGGAGCCGGACTCCAGTATGTACTCAATGAGAACTTATAAAATATGTTATGTTGTTGGTTTTACGTTCGTCTTATTGCTCTTACAGTTTTCAGAGACGCCGTGGAGCCAGAAGTTTGTCCCAAGGGTGTTTCTTACGTACCGGTAAAATTCCCTTGACGAGGTAACACCGATCTGAGCCGGCTAAGAACCCACAAACCTGGACTCAGAAATCCAGCGCTCTGCAGCCTGAGCTACTCAGCCCGGCTATGTTGTAAAGAGTTGGAAAAGTTGTCTGATGACCTAGATGTTAGGCCCCTTTAAGCAACAAGCATAAACATCTGGGAAAAGTGTAGAAAAATAACATAATTATCTTCATGATATTATTAAGAACTTGTATCTGAAGTAAAGAAAATAATTATGATTCATTTGAAACGTCTAATGTCTCGTCTATCATATTTGAATGAAATTATATTGGGAAGAATCCTGGGTTGCAGACTTCCTCACATATATATATACTGGCGGGAGAAGATATCCAAATATCAAGAAGGGATTGTGCTACATAAGCAAACGTTGGTAGCCGTGTTTATACATCTGGAAGATGACGTTGATTCAAATTTCCCGCAAATCGCATTAGCGTGGCGTTAGTAGCGACTCCATGACGTTGTACATCAGGTTTGTTTTTACACGGCCGACTGGATCCATCGCTGCGCTCCTAGCTAGAGGGACGCATCAAGTCGGCCGTGGTTTTAAATGCGGGCTGTACTGTGCGGGAGCGATAGTTGCCGGGGAGATTGGACGGAGTGACTGTGAGTGGGTCAAGAATGCCTTTACGACTACGAAGAGGCCAGTGTCAACAGCTCACTGCGGTTGAACGAGGCCGTATAATAGGGCTACGTGAAGGTGGAGTTTCCTTCCGCGCTATTGTAGAACGACTTGGGAGGAATGTCTCCACTGTGCATGGGTGCTGGCAGCAGTGGTCACGAAAAGGTACGCTCACAAGAAGACCAGGCTCCGGACGTCCCCCTGACGCCACCGAGAGGGAGGACCGCCGTATTCGGCGCATGGCTGCAGCAGCAATTCGAGCGGCACTTGGCACCACAGTTGCAACGAACTGTTGGAAATCTGTTATTTGAAGGACAGCTCCGAGCCGGACGCCCTGCGACGTGAAATTCTACTTACCCAAACCACCGCCGTCTGCGACTTCAGTGGTGTCAAGCGAGAGGATGGAGTGGAAGTCCATTGTGTTTTTCCGATGAAAGTCGATTCTGTGTTGGTGCCGCTGATGGCCGTGTGTTCGTTAGGAGGAGGCCAGGTGAGCGCCTCGACACATTGGACAATTTCCTATGACAGCAGGAGCACACGCACCCTGACTGCAGATGTGTACGTTCGTCTGGTGAATCGACCTTTTGTGCTGCCATTCATGAACAGCATTCCCGGGGGTGTTTCCCAACACGATAATGCACGCCCCCATGCCCATGTTGTAACGCAGCGTGCTCTACAGACTGTCGACATATTGCCTTGGCGTGCTCGATCCCCCGGTCTGTCCCCTATCGAGCATGCAAAGGACATCATTGGACGACAACTCCAGCGTCATCAAGAACCGGCATTAACCGTCCCTGTATTGACCGACCAATCGTGCCTCCCGTTGGTGCTGACCTGTACGACTCAATGCATGCATGTGTGCATGCATGCATTCAACAATCAGGTGAATACACCGGTTATTAATGGACTAGCCTGGCATATTTGCGATGGCTTTTCTCGCGCGGATATTAACCTGTATTCTTGTATCTTTAATGAATTAAATATGTTACCTCGACAAGTATATTGTCAAAATGTATGTATTCTACATTCCTTATTTCATGGCGTTGCATAGGTTTTTTTTCGCCAGTGTATATATGATCGGCTATAAATGCCTATCTCCCTTTGTACAAGAATGTCTGAAAGGAAGATATAAGAAAAGCTCGAGTTGTATTTAGTTTATCTAATTACGAAATAACTAGGAAATTAAATGTGTTGATAATAAAAGTTCAGAAATATAAAACGACTGAAGTACTGCACTTTGGTATTCATAACCTATACAGAGAACAATATTTCAGAACGGAAATACACTGCATTATTTTTGCATTTAAACTCATTGGGAAGCAGTTTCCTAATATACCGGCTGTTGGCTTCTTCATAATAACACTGTTGCGTCCTATCGATTGTGTGGTATGTGGCCAAACATTTGAATACCTATAAAATCATACTTTGGTTATATTCAATAATACATTTGCGTCACTGTGTTATTCTGCTGAAACTGAAAGTCGACATATTTGTAGACTGAAGCCGAAAGAGTTTAAATGCAAAAATAAAACTATATTACCCCACCGATATTTTCCTGTATAGGTTTATCGATTTCTTTTACATATATGCACCCTTACTACAATTACTTATTTAAAAAATTAGTTATTTACTAAATACTTACAATTAGCCCGCCTGGTGGCCATGATCGTTCAAGCGTTAACACTATATGGTCTTATATGATCTGACACCATTGATAATCAGTCCGTGATCCGTTGATCGAAAAAATGGCACCATCGGAATGTTGGCCGCCAGGGTAGAAGAGATGGTGGCATACAATTTCTAATCACTATATTTCGTGCCAAAAGCCTGTATTTAATTCCAAATCTCTATGCAGTGTCCATATGGAGTGAGGCCATATGATACTGTTGATGGTGATGGTCCGTTAGGTGGGACTTAATATTTTGAGCAGACACCTTGGTGCTATACGATAGGAGTAGGCTATGTACCGGCACCGGGTTGTACCTTCTCCCTTCTTGCTTTCTTAATTATATTACGTCATTAATTTAATCTCATTAACGCCTCTGATGAGGAGTACGTAAAGAAGGGCATCTGGTCGTGAAAACTCGTTACGAAGATTCATCTCACTAGATACTCGACCTCGTAGACAAACGGGACTAGGTTTCGACAACAACTCACAACAAGTATAATTCGAGCTCCAGATTCATTCCAGATCATTTCTGGTGTTCTTATTTCTCTATAAATAAGGCTAACTCCGACTGGCTGTAATCAACGCACAGCCAAATCTACGCGACGTAAAGAAATGAAGCTATGGGTGAATATTTATATTACAGTGTAGGTACTCACTAAGGGAGGACTTTTGGATATTCCGTCGCTAAGGGGGTGAAAAGGGGGATGAATTGATTAAATTAAGGCGTCTATATCTCACAAACGTAACAGTTTACAGACGTAAAAATTGGTAGGTATTTGGAATCTACTTTAAAAATAGATAAACACCTGATTTTTGTTTTTGTAAAATTCCCTTTGGGAAAGGGGTGACAGATGGTGAAAAAGTGATTCAATACCTGTTATGAGGATACTTATATCTAAAAAAACTGAAAATGTTACAGACGTGAAAATGGGTACCGGTATTTGGAATTTTCATGAAAAATAAACAAACACGTTTTTCTTTTGTTTTCGGGTAATCCACTTAAGAGGGCCTTGAAAAGAAGTGAAATAGGAGTGAATATATTTTTATGATACTTATCAATATGAAGAAAATCGTAACAACCATGTGTCTGTACATTGACTATTTTGGTGACATGATCGTACAGATATCCGTTTCAGGTGTAATAATTACCATCTGCATATATCTACTTTTGGTTCCCTGAAAGTCCTCATTTTTACTCTTCTCTCCAAAATCAAGATGGCTGCACAACCTGCCAGACGAGATAGAAAATTTAAATTTGGCAAAATTATAGGTTTTTATCCTTTAACTGACGAAAAAATTCAAGATATTTAAAGTTTTCAATTTTTACCCCGGAAAATATCGAAATATAGAGACAATTTTAATGAGAGTACAGACATCGTTCCGATGTATTTCGTGGCTAAACGGTGAGTTATATCACAAAACGGATGGCAAGTCGAAGTCAGTATGAAGATATCTACAACATTGATCCTGTGACATTTTGTCGTATGTCCATCCCTTATACATTATAAAGAGCAGCATTTCTCGATTCTACGTAAATTTGTACTTTTTACGCGTATTTTTATTCTTTGGCACACTTATAGGAAAGTTAGAGTTATCAAATTTCTCACGCATATTTATGCAACTCATGGTCATATGCGAGTCAAATTTAGATATTCTAGCCTCAGCATAAGTATGCGAAAAATAATGTAAAGTGTTAAAAATGTACCCAAGTTTCGCTCTGTTCAAAGTTTCTAACTCAATCTAACCATGAATATGGAATATAGGAGGAATTGTTATAGGACTAATCATGTAGAACGATAAATGTGGCGTCTGATGGCATAATCCGTTTGTCGATATAATGCACCGTTTAGGAGCAGTAAATTTCGAAATGAAGGTCTGCACTTGTAAACGTGACCTTGCTTAGCTGTCATCTATAGCTCTATATATAAAAGGCTAACTCCTACTGTCTGTAATCAATTTGGGTGTACATATATATTACAGTGTAGGGAGGATTTTTGGGTATTCCGTCGGTAAGGGGTGAAAAGGGGGTGAACTGTTTAAATAAGTAAAATTATGTCTAAAAAACCTAACAGTTTACAGACATAAAAATTTATATTTGTAATCTACTTTAAAAATAAAGTAACATGTATTATTGTTTTCGAAAAATTCCCTTAAGGAGGGTGCAAATGGTAAAAAAATATTGCACTACCTTTCATGAGGACACTTATATATCAAAACTGAAGATGTTACAGACATGATAATTGGTATTTTGAATCTTCATTAAAAATAAAGAAACACGTGTTTTTTGTTCTCGTAAAATCTACTTATGGGGGGGCTTGAAGGGAAGTGAAATAGAAGTTGAAATATTTGTAGTATGGTACTAATCAATATAAAGAAAATCGTAATAACCTTGTGTCTATACATTGACTATTTTGGCGAAATTATCGTATAGTTATCCGTTGCAGGTGTAATAATGATCATCTGCGTATATTTTAGCTTTCGTTTCCTGAAAGTTCTCATATTTACCCCTTTCCCCAAAATCAAGATGGCGGCACAATCAGTCAGACGAGCTATAAAATTGAAATTTGGCAAAATTATTTGTATTATCATGTAACCGACGGAAAAATTCCAAGATGTTTAAAGTTTTCCCTTTTACCCCAGGAAAATATCGAAATATCGAGGCAATTTTAATGATGGTGAAGACCTTCGTTTCGATGTTTTCCGTGGCTTAACGGTAAGTCGTATCACAAAAAGGATGGCACAATCCCCGTTCAATTTGTAGTGATCTACAACTTTGGTCCTATTACATTTTGTAGTATCTCTATCCCTTATGCGTTAGATTTGACTGTGTTTCTCGACTCTACGAAAATTTTGCATTTTTTGCACGCATAATTCATACTCTGGCACATTTATATGAAAGACGGAATAATCAATTTCGGCATGAACATGGCCTTTTCGGTAGCCATATGTGAGCCAAATTCTATGCTTCTGGCTGTCACATAACTAACCGAAAAGTAGTGCAGTGTGTGGAAGCCTTAGGCAAATTTCTCTCTATTCAAAGTTTCTAAGTTTCTGACTCGATCTAACCCAAAATTGAGGAGATACGAGGAAATGTTAAAGTACAAACCATTAGGCAGCTAAAAGGGGCGACTTATGGTGCAATCCGTGTGTCGATATAACGTGCCGCTTAACAGCAGTTAATCTGTACATGAGTGTCTGCAAAATTGTAAACATGCAAATACTTTCGATTGTGACCGCACAGTAGATAAGGGGGTCTTCCATTACAATGGAAACTTACCAACTCGACTGTGAATGGCAGTGGGCAAGTGAGCCTTCCGTTATCTTCACTACTCCGCAACTCGCACTTTATAATGGAAACAACGGATGGGGACCTCCCCATACTGTTTCTTGAATAACGCTAAGAGACATGTAATTTTAAAAAATATTATTAACTGTGTGTACAGTAATTTACTTAGATATCCATATACAATGTAGAATATCGTAGCGAAGCATGGGTACCTTTGCTAGTATAATCTATAATAACATGAGCTATAAATTGCCCTAAATCCTGTTTGCCTCTTTGCTAACTTTAATTAAACAGCACACAAGATTATTAGCTAAGTATGCATAGGACCAATGCATTACGGAAGATCATAAGCACGGGACGTGGTTCACAAATTTTGACACTGATCTTTCCACACAATAATCTGCTCAATTTTTGTGTTATGAGGTGTAAGCCCTACAATCGAAATAGAACTACAGTGTAGAGAAAAATAATAAGATCAGTTTTTAACTTGCTAGTGAAACGTGGAGAATTTCGAAGGAGGACACAAAGCCCTCCTCAGAGGCGTAGTCTGCTAGTCGTTGTCCATCTTCCATACTAAGGTTCACACAGATTTTGTGTCAGAAGTGGCACCGAATTAGTACACCTATCTAATTCATGAAAGGAACAAGGAAAATACTGGTATGTGTATTTCACCGTGTTTCAGCTACACATTTCTTTCATTCGCGTTACTGTAATATACAATGGAATTATTACATGAGGATTTGGCTATGTTAATGTCGAGTGTATATGTAATTTTACATTCCACTAGTTTCTCACTTGTTTGCTCTAGAATAGGAATTATGTCCCAATTTCTTCCCTATTTATGCTGTAACAGAGAGATTGAGACTGGAGAGGTGATAAATGAACGATTTTTGCTCAATGGTTGTATTCCCTCTAAAGATTCGCAGACAACATTCTCACGGTGCTTGTTTTTACCTGTGTCGAGACTTGAAAACTACTCAGACTGCACCACTTCGTAACTATCTCCATAAAAAAACAGAACGGCGCCTCTGATTTCCCCCACACACAACACTCCTCCACTGCCATCGCTTGTGGTTAGCGAGCTTTGTGCCCAGCACCACAAATTCGACCCCAACTAAGGTTAATGGATTTCTATTGACAGGAAAATCTAGAGCTCACCACATCTTTTATATCGACGTCTGAAAATACCCCCCGATGTAAACATTATATGCCTTCTTCTGGCGGTTTATCCCACACACCGATGGAGACCTGGGTATGAAATGAGTCTCGCATGTGTGGCCCAGTTTTACGAACGGATTCCCTTCCCGATGCCAACGCTGTGTTGAAGAGTGTATTCATTATTACGTGTTTCTACGTTGAATGGTATGTTGTGTGTGTGAATGAATACGTAGTACACGTATATGTTATTTAGGCAAAATTCTAATTCTAGGCTTTCCAATCCATAGAAATATTCGATTTCGCTGCTGGGAATGCTAGCTATATTTAGGACTGTGATGGTACCCTCAAAATGAGGCATATATCACCCATGTGAAGGCAAACCATGGTCACTTTCGAGGGTCAACGATATTATTATTATCATATTATTATTATTATTATTATTATTATTATTATTATTATTATTATTATTATTATTATTATTATTATTATTATTATCTGAAGTCAAGGAAAATAAAGTTACTTTCTTTACACGATTCGAAATTTAGGAAATAAAAATAAGGGGTTACAGTATTCAATGACAAGGAAAATGTAATCCAGAATGTAGTAAAATGTATTTTATTAACCTACAAAGGAGTTTGTCTTCGTTCATAGTTTGGAGACGGAGAACGTTCCTCGAAACGCTGCCAGAGCATCGAATAAACCGAAGCTTACTTCTAACATGTGCTACATTATATAAATATATTTCACCTTTCCAGCAAACAGTATGGTAAATTCCATTCCCTGAAGCATATTAATTTATTGAAATGTATGTATGTCTACCACTTAGCCCCGTCTCCTGGTACGGGATATTCATTTATTAAAATAATATTATAAAATTAAACCTCAATTCACATAGATATTGACTTGTAACACTGATCATCAGCCAAGCTAACACCTCGAATACATGGTTACTTTCATGAACTGACAATGCCGTCATCTTTGATTCTCCAATGAAATAAAGTTAATAACTTTCACCTCCAAATTTACAGTTATAAGTTGTTTGGGGAAAAATCAATTATTTCCACAGCATTTACAGAACAAGCAAGGAAAACAAATGCAAATACTCCGAAATTATTTGAGTAATTAATCGCCTGATTTCATAGTTAATGGCAGAATCAATCTGCAGTACAGCGGTAAATGAACTATGTTACAATTCTGCAACGATCTGAGAAATATCTTTCTGTCTTTCTTAATCTGTTTACCCTCCATGGTTGGCTTTTCCCTCGGACTGAGCGAGGGATCCCACCTCTACCGCCTCAAGGGCAGTGTCCTGGAGCTTCAGACTCTGGGTCGGGGATACAACTGGGGAGGATGACCAGTACTTCGCCCAGGCGGCCTCATCTGCTATATTGAACAGGGGCCTTGGTGGGGGATGGGATGGTTGGAAGGGATAGACAAGGAAGAGGGAAGGAAACAGCCGTGACCTTGAGTTAGGCACCATTCCGGCATTTGCCTGGAAGAGAAGTGAAAAACCACGGAAAACCACTTCCAGGATAGCAGAGGTGGGATTCGAACCCACCTCTACTCAGATGACCTCCCGAGGCTGAGTGGACCCCGTAACAGCCCTCGTCCCACTTTTCGAATTTCGTGGCGGAGCCGGGAATCGAACCCGGGCCTCCGGTGTTGGCACCTAATCACACTAACCTCTACACCACAGAGGCGGACTTCGAGAAATATAACGCCACAAATGTTATAAAATTTATGCCAGGCGTATCGTTAACATCCGAGCACTAGCTGAGTTGTGAAAACTAATAAAATGATCATGGCTGGTATAATATTCACCATCGGATGTGTCGATGTGCCGCCCCTGAACTTTCAGCCGGGAGTCGCAAAAAGGAAAGAACTTCAAAGTGAACTTAGTGTTCTTTTTATTTTCAAAATTGGAAGTAATCGGATGAAATCGTATGGAGGGGCCTTTTTTTAATTATTTGCGGGTGTTTGAGTTCATCACTCATTTATTTTCCCATGTAACACACATTCTCGCTCTCCATATTGTTCAAGTGCATGCGGATTTACTGCTGACGATCTTCTAACATTATAGTTCATTTTTGAAAATATTCCATTTTCTGGAACTGGGTTTACTCGATTATTGGCTGCTACACAGAATACGAGAAAGGGGATGATTGCTTCACTTTTTTCAGGATAGCTGTATGTATAAACTCAATCAGTTATATCCCTCAGTTAGTTATAAAAATCATACTACTGATTTTGGCTTACGAGTTGAAATTCTTTTTTTAAAGTCAATTGTCACTATGCATAAGCCTAATTTTATATGGTTTAAATTATAGCATATTCTTACGAGCTACCAATGTGAATGAAGGTTTACTTTTGAAGCTATTCTGTGCATCATAGTTACGACATGTGATTGTCTTATCAGAGAAATGTCCGACTCGTTGGCTGAATGGTCAGCGTACTGGCCTTCGGTTCAGAGGGTCCCGGGTTCGATTCCCGGTCGGGTCGGGGATTTTAACCTTCATTGGTTAATTCCAATGGCCCGGGGGCTGGGTGTTTGTGCTGTCCCCAACATCCCTGCAACTCACACACCACACATAACACTATCCTCCACCACAATAACACGCAGCTACCTACACATGGCAGATGCCGCCCACCCTCATCGGAGGGTCTGCCTTACAAGGGCTGCGCTCGGCTAGAAATAGCCACACGAAATTATTAATCAGAGAAATACTGTTTTGCAGCATATAAACGAAAAGAGTCCGACTCGTTGGCTGAACGGCAGCGTACTGGCTTTCGGTTCAGAGGGTCCCGGGTTCGATTCCTGGCCGGGTCGGGGATTTTAACCTTAATTGGTTGATTCCTACGGCACGGGGGTTGGGTGTATGTGATGTCTCCATCATCATTTCATCCTCATCACGACGCGCAGGTCGCCTACGAGAGTTAAATAGAAAGACCTGCACCTGGCGAGCCGAACCCGTCCTGGGATATCCCGGCACTAAAATCCATACGACATTTCATTTCACTTCAACGAAGACAATCCTTTCATAAATTTCAAAGAATATTGTAACCGTTGTTAACGTAGGCTTTCCGGTCAGAGTTTAAGTATTACTTCACAGAGCAATCTTGTAAGGCGAAACGACAGTATAAGGTTTTGTAGGTATTCTTTCGCTTGATACATGATATTTTGATTAAGAAAGCGGAAGAAAAGTTAGGCTAGTGTAAAATATAATATATTTGTTTACTGCATTATGACATCCTCAGAAATTAGGTCATTTACCGAGTCCGTTTCCTTGTACAACGTTCCAATTCCTCCCAGTTCGTGTTTTATAGAATAAATTAATAATTATCCATATATTAACAATGACCATTTGAGATTAACGAGCGAGTTGGCCGTGCGGTTAGGGGCGCGCATCTGTGAGCTTGCATTCTGGAGATAACGGGTTCGAAACCCACTGTCGGTTTTCCATGATTTCCAATTTTCACACCAGGTAAATGCTGGGACTGTACCTTAATTAAGGCCACAGACGCTTCCTTCCCATTCCTAGCCCTTTCCTGTCCCATCGTCGCAATAAGACCTACAGTATATGTGTTGGTACCACGTTAAGCCAACTGTAAGAAAATGAAAAATGAGATTAACGTTAAACTTCCTCTGTGGATCAGTGGTAGTGTGCTAGCCTTTGAATCCCACGATTGCAGTTTCCAATCCGACAGAGATACTGTAGTTGAATTCTTGAAGGGTAGTATTACATATTTTCATTGACATTTAAAAGAACTCTGATGATATATTTAGTGTTTACACGACGTACGTTCTGAGTATTTAAAACTCAATCATAGATCACCCAAGAGAATTCCAGTTTCTTTTTCATTTGGTGGAGTAAAATAAAACTTCAATTTACATTCAGACAGCCTAAATGGTGAAAATTCGAACTTCTTACAACATATTATTATTATTATGTCCGACTCGTTGGTTGAATGGTCAGCGTACTGGCCTTCGGTTCCCGGCCGGGTCGGGGATTTTAACCTTAATTGGTTAATTCCAATGGCTCGGGGGCTGGGTGTGTGTGGCGTATTCAACATTAGAAATCATCCTAGATAGGGCCCTCATCTTCATCTTCGCAGACATGTAGGTCGCCGAATAGGCCGTCTACTCGAAAAAGTCCTGCACCAAGCCTCTCTGGAGACCATACGCCATTATTATTATTATTATTATTATTATTATTATTATTATTATTATTATTATTATTATTATTATTATTATTATTATTATTATTATTATAGATGTTGATTCCCATAGGGAACCTGAAATCTTTGTCCCGAATTAGTAAATTTATAACACCAATATAGTTGGTCCGTTATTAGACATTATACATTTTCCAGCTAACTCATTCCTGCCGGTGGCTCCAAGTAGCCTACGCAGTGGCATCCACGGTATGCACTAGCCATGCGTCTTGTTAGGTGTGCTATTTACCAACTGATGAGTCCAATTTAGCACACTGGGGCTAAACACTGGCAACCACGAATGAGTTAGCTGACAAATTTATAATGTCCAATAACCGACCAACTATATTGGTATTATTATTATTATTATCATCATCATTAAATATAATTCTTTTGTAGTTATTACACATAATCTAATTCGTTATCCACCAAATGTGATAATTCGCAATGTGTAAGAGTAATCCAACACACGTTTTGAATTACGTGCTGGGGTGAATTCTATCGGTCATTTTATTGAAAAAGCTGTGTACAGTCTAGGAGTGAGTACAGTAGATTTCCACGTGGTAATCAGTTCTGTCAGGCCATTAGAACTGATAGAACTGGATACAATCAGCCCCGAAAACACAGAAAGAGTGAGATAATATCTCACTCACTTCCATCCTTCATGAAGATTAATATAGCTTCTCATGTCAGCTTGGAGAACATGCCACGATGGTATCTAATATATACAAGGCAGCCGTATCTTACCTTAAACTAGGCTCGATTACAGACCTGTTGCATAGGATAGTTGGCTGTAGGTTATCGTCTTTTGACCAAGGTAACGGGATCAAATCCTGGCACAGTCGGTTGGTGGTTTAGATTCTTTAGAATAATGAAATCCGAGAAACTTGTGTCAGTACACCTGCTAACACGAACGCGTACGGCACAATCAACGTGAAAATGTATATCCCTCTTCCCGTACTGTGTTTCTTGTAGTAAAATATGTATTTTATTTCCTTTTCAGCCAGGCTCAGACGGTTGAGGCGCTGGCCTTCTCACCCGAGCTTGGCAGGTTCGAACCTGGCTCAGTCTGATGGTATTTGAAGGTGCTCAAATATGTCAGCCTCGTGTTGGTAGGTTTACTGGCAAGTAAAGGAACTCCTGCGGGACAAAATTTCAGCACAACGGCGTCTCCGGAAACCGTAAAATTAGTTAGTGGAACGAAAAGCGAATACCATTATTATTATTATTATTATTATTATTATTATTATTATTATTATTATTATTATTATTATTATTATTATTATTTTAATTAAAAAAATACATTTCTCCAATAAACACTCTGTCGAATAGTCCTTTTATGTTAGGAGAGGGAGAAGCATGTGTGTATTAAGAAATCTCTTTGTAAAGCGTTCCTTTTCTTTAGTCGTACTGGGACTTGGAAGAAATGTTCAGCCAACCCCTTCTTGTGTCGGAAACTGTATATTTTCCGACACAT
Source organism: Anabrus simplex (assembly GCF_040414725.1). Taxonomy (NCBI): domain Eukaryota; kingdom Metazoa; phylum Arthropoda; class Insecta; order Orthoptera; family Tettigoniidae; genus Anabrus; species Anabrus simplex. The sequence continues at coordinate 468,437,896 of NC_090265.1, read as the reverse complement.
TAAAAATACCATAACACTATAGCCCTGATGGGCCTTGGCCTACTAAGCGACCACTACCCAGTCCTTAAGCCTGCTGATTACGAGTTGACGCCTGGGCAGCGCAACGAATCCTCTCCGCCAAGGAGCCAGACTATCAGATTATTATATTACTACCAAATGTACCCGTACTTCGCTACGTTATTCTACATTGTATACGGATATCGAAAAATTTACTGAATAAGATTTTTTTAAATTGCATGAATTTTATCGTTGTGTAAGGAACAGCATGGGGAGGTCCCCATACGTCTTTTCCAATATAAAGTGCGAGTTGCGGAGTTGAGATTATTAGCCCACTTGCCTACTGCCACTCAAAATCGAGTTGGGAAGTTTTAATTGTAATAGAAGGCCCCCTTGTCTACTGTGTGGTCACGATTGATTTGGGGAGTTTCCTTACGATGGCAGGCCCCATTTCCTATTTCCAGACACAATCGATTTTGAAGAAAATAGCGTGCTCCCTTGCCTTCTTCCAGTCAAATCAGAAATGGAATTATTCATTACAATGGTAGGCCCTACTTACTAATGTCAGTTAATACAGGACTTGGAGAAGGATCCCATTCCTACTGCCAGTCAAAGTCGATGTCGGGCGTATTGATTACAATAGCAGACACCCTCCTGCTGACAAACACTATCGGTTTGTAAATTATTAATTACATTGGCAGACACACCCCTTCGAGATCACTACAAATCCATATCAATGAATATATATGGGTCGATATACGGAAGAGTATGCTTGTTTACATATTGCAGACCTTCATTTACAGATTAACTGCTGCTAAATGGTACGTAATATTGACAAGCGAATTGCACCATAAGACCCCTCTTTTAGAGGCTAATGGTTGATGCTATGACATTTTCTCGTATCTCCTTCATTTAAGGATTATACTGATCTAGAAACTTCGAACAGGGTGAAATTTGGGTAAGGTGTTTACACACAGCATTTCGTTTAGGATACTTATGTGACAGCTAGAAACATAGAATTTGGCTCACATATGACTACTGGGAGGGCCAATGTTCGTGGCGAATTTGAAGATTCCATCATTCCTATTAAATGTGTCAAACTATGAATTATACGCCTAAAAACTGCAAAATTTACGTACAATCGAGAAACACAGCCAGATTTAATGCATAAGGGATACGGATACGACAAAATACATAGGACCAAAGTTGTAGATCACTCCAAATTGAACTAAGATTGCGCCATCCATTTTGTGATACGATATACCGTTTAGCCACGAAATACATCGAAACGAAGGTCTGCACCGTCATTAATATTGCCTACATACACCGATATTTTCCGGGGTTAAAAAGTAAAAACTTTGAGCATCTTGGAATTTTTCCATTGGTTACAGACTAAAACCTATATTTTTTTTCAAATTTATATTTTCTAGCTCGTCTGGCAGATTGTGAGGCCATTTTGATTTTGGGGAGAAGGTTTAAAAATAGGACTTTCAGAAAAAGAAAGCTAAAATATATGCAGATGGTCATTATTACACGTGAAACGGATAACTGTACGATAATTTCGCCAAAATAGTCAACGAACAGATACACGGTCGTTACGATTATCTATATATGGTATATAAAAGAACATGTACTGACTGACCGAATGACTCATTCATCATCACCGAACCAAAACTACTGCCCATGAAGAAATGAAAATTTGAGGATTCATTTATATTACAACGTAGGTGCTCGCTAAGGGAGGATTTTTGGATATTCCGTCGCTAACGGGGTGAAAAGAAGGTGAATTTTTAAAACGAGTTTATCTATATCTCAAAACTTTACAAGTTCACAGATGTAAAAATTGGTATTTAGAATCTCCTTTAAAAATAAAGAAACATGTATTTTTGGTTTTCGGCAGATTCCACTAGAAGGGGTGAAAAAGGGTGAAAAAGAGCTTGAATGCCATTAATGAGGATACGTATATCTCAGAAACTGAATATATTACAGACCTGAAAATTGGTATTGGGAATATCCTTTACAAATAAAGAAATGTATTTTTTGTTTTTAAAAAATCCAATTAATGGCGGTTAAACAGGAGTGACAAATGGGGTGAATTATTAGAAAGACTATATCTACAGTATATCCCAGAAACGTAAAATGTTACAGACGTAAAAACTGGTATTTGAAATCTCATGTAAAAGTAAAGAAACATAGGTGATTTATTTTCGGAAACTCCACTTAAGGAGAACTAAAAAGGGGATGAAAATTTAAAATGAGTATGTGTACAGTATATCTCAAAAACTTAACATGTTACAGGAGTGAAACATGGTATTTTTAATCACTATTAAAAATAATGAGAAATGTACTTTTTTTGTTTTCGCAGAAACGACTTGGGTGGGGGGTGGGGGGTAAAAGGACAGAAAATGGGCTTGAATTATTTTTATTAGGATGTTGGTATCTCAAAAACTGAAGATGTTACAGTCGTGAAATTTGGTATTTGGAATATCCTTTAAAAAGAAATATGTATTTTTTGTTTTCGGAAATCCACTTACGGGAGGGGGGGGGGGAGAATTGACAAATTAGTTCAATTATTTGTATGAAGATACTATTATCTCAAAAACGAAAATATTGTAGACGTTAAAATTGGTATTTGGAATCTGCTTTAAATGTGAAGAAACATGTATTCCTTTGATTTCGAAAAATCCAATGAGGGCGGGGGGGGGGGGAGTGAAAGAATTGAAAAAGTAATTGAATTAATTGTATGAGGATACTTACGTCTAATAAAAACTAAAGTTGTGACAGACGTGCAAATTGGTATTCGGATCTCCTTTATAAAAATCCGAAGATGTTACAGTCGTAAAAATTGGTATTTAGAAGATCCTTTACTAATAAAGAAACACGTATTTTCCCCTGAAAATTCACTTAAGGAGGGGGCGAGTGTGAAAGGAAGTGAAAAAAGTGAATTCTTTCTATGGGGATACTTATATCTCAAAACTGAAGGTAACAGTCGTGAACATTGGTATTTGGATTCTCCTTTAAACATAAAGAATCACGCCTTTATTTGGGGGGGGGGGGGGGGTGAAAAAGGAGTTGAGGCCAATTGATTTTACTGTTCAAAATGTACTTGATTCTGATCATAAACCGATCATTTTAAATCTTTTCTGGGTTCGTTTTCAGGATCCATCTTTTCCTGTGGAGAACTTAAAGTTAGACTAGATTCTCCTGGCATATAAATAAAATAAGAACACATTTGAAATAAACGATAGGAATGATATTGACCGTGCAATTGGTCACCTCTATAATAAGGTCAATAATGTACGGAAGTATATCATTCGTATCGTTAGAAATCCCGCGCACTTGCCTACGCGCTACAAAGGTGCTGATCACACTGTCAGCGATGACAATGGCAGCAGATGAAATTTACCGCCAAGTAGCGGTCTTGCATCTTGCTGCGGGGTCCAGTACACCAATAATAATAATAATAATAATAATAATAATAATAATAATAATAATAATAATAATAATAATAATAATAATAATCCTCATCATCATCATCTAATTCAACTAATATCACCCACCCTAATAATAATAATAATAATAATAATAATAATAATAATGATCTGGACCGTCGTCAAAATGTGTGGATTGCGCTGGAAACGGGTCCTGGCCGGGTAATGACTACGAATGCAGTCCGGCCGCGGGTTCAGTGCCGCTAAGGCACCCGAGACGACACCACACCGGATCTCCTCACGGATTTGATCCATATTAAAAATGCTCATGGGAAATGATGGCAATGATTTAGGGACCCAACTGACCGGGCTGAATACCTGGAGCTAGCCCGGCAAGTACGAAATCGATTGCTGGAAAGAAAGATTGAATAATGGGAGGAATTTGCCGTCAGATCGCCAATTTTGACGGATTATATATAAAAAAGTTAAGCATTTAATTATAAATTTCAGTATAATACCGTAGCGAAACACGGGGGTCTTGATAGTATTTATATAGATAAGTACCATAATAAAAATATTTCAACGCCTATTTCACTTCTTTTCCAGCCCCTTAAGTGGGTTTTACGAAAATAAAAAATAAAAAATGCTTGTTTCTTTTTTAATGAAGATTCCAAATATAAATGTTCACGTCTGTAACATCTTCAGTTTTTGAGATATCAATATATTGTAAAAAAATATTTAACTCCATTTTCAGAATTCCCCCCCCCCTTAAGGTCCGGAAACAAAAAAATGCATGTTTCTTTATTTTTCATGAAGATTCCTAGTATCGATTTTCATGTCTGTAACATGTTACATTTTTGAGATGTAACGTAGAAACGCTCGTTTTAAAAATTCACCCCTTCTTACTTCGCCTTAAGTGGATTTTCCGAAAACAAGTTATGCGTATACCTTTACCTTTGCAGGAGATTCCAAATACCATTTTTCATGTTTGTAAGATATTCAGTTTTTGAGATATCAGTAACCTCATAAAATGTATTCAACCGTTTTATTCACCCATTTTCACCTCCCTTAAGGGAATTTTCCGAAAACAATAAATACTGCTTTTTTAATTTTAAAGTAGATTCCAAATACCTATTTTTACGTCTGTAAACTGTTAAGTTTATGAGATATAAATTAGTGTACATCTGAATTTTAAATCTAAACTGATGGCGATATTTCTCTATTTATGATGAGCATTACAAAGACTCGCAGAGGTTTTAAGTTTAACTGTCAGTATGATTGGGAATGCAGAATTCAGCAGACTGATTTTAGATGCCCTGAGTGTCTGTCGCCTTGATAAAGATCGCTAAACTTCACTCGAAACACCGGCAACCTGGACATGCATTAAGGTACATAAAACAACGACATGTTACAGACCGAACGAAGGACGTAACGGTAGTTAAACAAACCGTGGAAGCTTCAGCTTTTGAGATATATATATGTGATGATTATTGCAGTTTTAAGGGGCGATACATAGAGGTCACCAGCGCCACTATTTCGATGGCATTTGACGTAATATAATTCTAGGTCTTTGGGTTGCAAAGTATTTCCTTCTATTCAATTTGGGACAATTATATGCCTAAAATTAGGAATCAAACGATCATTTTTGCACTTGTTGAAGAGAAAAGCGTAACAGAGTGGCCGCGCTTGTTAACTCACTGTGACTATTGAGCTGAGCTCTGCATTCAGGAGGCGAGTGGGTTCGAACCTCACCGTCGGTTGTCCTGAGAATGGTTTTCTGCTGTTTCCCATTTTCACTTCCAGGAAAATTCCGCAACAGTTCCTATTAATAGCCCACAGTAAATTTCTTAAACTTCCTTACCCAATTTAATTCACCATTCACAATTATTTATTTCATTTTATTAGCTCCTCAACTGAGGTGGACCTCATGAAGAACATCCAGCAGTAAAAACCGTGCCATAATTTCACCTCACTTCATCCCCAGTCCCGTATCAGGGAACGAGACCAAGGGGGAGGGGTAGACATACAATGATTAAGAAAATCCTAAATTAGTCATGAACTCTTTTGCTAAGAAATATCGATAACGGCTTAAGTTTCAAATAATTTTCCCAAAATAGTCTAGAAAGAAATCCTCTGCAAGCCAGAGACCTACAATATATTAAGTCAAATACCACAGAAATAGTCGCGCTGACGACCTCTACGTGTTGCCCCTTAAAACTGCAATACACATCACATATATATGCGAAAATGAAAACCTACAACCTGTTTTCCAGTCATTAGCGGGGTCCGGGATGTAATGCATGAATCATATATAGGCTAGTAGTACAGTGGGGTCGCCACTCCCAAAGTGATTTATTAATGATTGATAGTTGGTATGAAATGAGAATGGAGAGTGTTGCTGGAATGAAAGATGACAGGGAAAATCGGAATACCCGGAGAAAAACCTGTCCCGCCTCCGCTTTGTCCAGCACATATATCACATGGAATGACTGGAATTGGAATCACGGTATCCAGCGGTGAGAGGCCGACACGCTGCCGTCTGAGTCACGGAGGCTCGATATATATGAGAAATTGGTCCAATATTCTGACGAGCACACAGAACTTTTTATCTAAACTAATAGAGACTGTTTTAAATTGTGATAAGCCTTATCTTTACGCGGATATATTTTAAATACGAATTAATACAATGAATATATTTATTCGGTACTGGCAAGGCGAGGTTCAAAAAGCATTGCCTTTACTCGTATTGAAACCACAGCGCAAGTTGTCAAATAAAGGAAAAGTCATGTCCTATCTCGAAATTTCACTACGAACTTATCCACGTATGTTAATTGTATAGCTAAACATTGCATAACCTTATTTTGTATTTGTAAGCGAACATATGTCTATTAAGCTATAATTAGGGAAGGTTTACGTCGGAACGTGTAAGTCACTTGGCACACTTTGCTCAGCGAATTACCACTCTCTGAAGCATAAACACATCTATAGTTTCTGGGACTGATTTATAAATTTCAATAGCATTTCCTTCAGCGATTTACACCTCCACATTTTTTGTCAGTTTTACGAATGAAAAAACATTTAAGCAAGAATTCTTTTACATTAGTTACCAGCTGCAACAGTTACGTGCAAGTGTATACCGGAAATCAACAATGGCTTAGGCAACAGAAACTGCAATTACGATTTCATCGGTATACATCCTAATGAATAAGAAATCGTAGCTAAGAAGTTTCATTAATTATATTATATTGTTATTCTGAAAGGGTATACAGAATAAAACCATTTAAAATACTGTTTTGTTCATAAATTATGATGCATGACAAACGGAATAAATATGGACATAAGCAGAAATTGATGATGTTTTAATTTAATATTTTCGGAACCGTCTGAAAAATAATACCGTATGAAACAGAATTATCAACTGAATCGAATTATTTCGAACTGGATATAAAAATTATATATTTGCTAATGAAGACTACTTCTTCTGTTCGTTCCTTCTTTCTCATAGTTCATACATTCCCGTACTATTTATTTACTTAAATCTTCCTCCATAGAAGCGTATAGTGATACCCTACTGTTCTTTAAAGTATAATATATATGTATATACTCTAGAGTTCTAGAGAGAAGATCTCATTGTGTATCTTATGTTATTGCTGCTTGAAAATATGTTAACTATTCCAAGAAGCGTCCTAAGACTTAAGACTAAGTCATAACATTCACTCAAAAAACGGGATAATGAAAATTAAATTAGAAACAGGTATGCATGTGAATAGGTCATTTACGCATGCAGTAATAATAATAATAATAATAATAATAATAAATATATTATTATGTTTTATTTTTACATGTGAATATCGTTTGTGAATTGAAACATTGTATTATCATGAGAGGAATGAAGCAGCTCTCCACTACCATATGTCAACATTTATTTCCATTAGTAATGTCCGACTCGGTTGGCTGAACGATCAGCGTACTGGCCTCCATTTCAGAGGGTCCCGGGTTCGATTCCCGGCCGGGTCGGGAATTTTAACCTTAATTGGTTAATTCCAATGGCAAGGGGGCTGGGTGTATGTGTTGTCTTCATCATCTTTTCATCCTCATCACGACGCGCAAGTTGCCTACGAGAGTCAAATAGAAAGACCTGCACCTGGCGAGCCGAACCCGTCCTGGGATATCCCGGCACTAAAAGCCGTAAGACATTTCATTTCATTTCCATTAGTAATAATTCAGTCCTTGACCCAGCAGCTATTATAATATTCCGAGTACCGTAAGGGCATTTTCCTACAAAAATTACATATCGAAATTTTCAAACATCGTCAACAGCTTTTATTAAAACTTCAGGAATAAAATGTCATTTCGATATACTATTAAATTAATAAGAACATTGAGTTTAGACGTGAATAGAACAAGAAAAAAGTTAGTAGGTTGTCTAGGAATAAAAAACTCCACGATTGATAGTAATAAAATAAAATAATATTATGGAAATGTTACATACGGTACTCAAAATTTAATGCTCTCCTGTTAATGCATGAAGTTTGTATGGAATTGTAAATAATCAAATTTAAAATCAACACCAAGATTTTCTGCAATTTCCAACCAAAGTTTTCTGAACAATTTTCAGCAAAAGTACTTAATGATACCACAGTTTAATAATTCCAACATACAGTGAAAGAGTTCACGAAATAGTCTGATATTTACATTTATATTTATATCACCTTCATTCAGAAACGAACTAATGAAAATTAGATTAGAAACAAGAACTTATACGAATATGTAAATTACAACTAGTAGTAGTAGTAGTAGTAGTAGTAGTAGTAGTAGTTGTAAAATTATTAAAATATATTTTTGCGTGTTAATGTCGTCTGTGAGCTAAAGCACTGTATTATCATAATTCAATGCTACATTTAGGTAGGCCTTAACGTATTTTTTCATCCTAGACTCCTTGCACGAATAATTACTTGATTTATGGCGGTCACTTGAATGTTCGGAATATGGCAGATATGAGCCATACAAGATAACATTTACTTCTTATAAAGAAATTTAAAAATTAGAGTGTTAGTTAGAAAAAGGAGCTGACTAAATTTTCGAGAATAAGAAGGTAAATATAAATTATTTAGAGACACTTGTGCATTTTATTTGAGATTTTTTAAAGATCGAATAACTCTTTTTCTTCTTAAAAGGTAATGATGTTACTAATTATATGTCATTGTAAATATAGATGTGTCTAGTTTGAAAATACACTTCACGAAAAATCATTGAATGAAGTAGGCTTAGTTACTAATTTAATCAAAGTACAGAAAGAAAATTTATGGAAACGTACAATACATAACAGTGAATAAATCACAGGTGTTTGTTGTTTTCGTACCTGATTTCCCCGCGCGCTGTTCCTTCTCACCCGCACCAATCACCTTCATGCACGCACTTCCAGTTGCCCCTATGGTTGTTGCGTGTTGGAAATAGTTGGAGACAATGTTTTCTTTTTCGACATTTTACAGTTTGTTAATAAATAATATTATTTGATGTCAATGATTACATATTTTAAAAGAAATAAGAACATATAACTTTACCAAAATATTTAAAAACAATAGGGAAGAGAATCGGTACTGTAGGCCCGTTTGTTCTGTCGCTGTTCGGCCGATTCGGTTCAGTTCGGATTGGTCTCGCCTCTCCTCGTCACTTCCCGACCCCAACTGGCCTGGAGTCCACCCCTTAAGCTACCCCACCACACCCCAGCCCGAGCGCAGCCGAGCACCACCGAGAGGACCGAGACAGCGCACAGGGTTCAACCTCCCACTAACAATCCCCACTTAGTCCCTCAACGACACCCTCAAATCGAATCTGAATTGTAGGTACACTACCTGTGTTAACCATCAAATGTTCAGACTAGTTTATTTCACATGAGAACACTCCAATACTTTCCTAGGGAATATGCAAACACGGTATTCTGTGTTCGATGCCATACACAATGACAGGAAGATTCGATACCGGTATGCATTTAGTAACGCAAAATACCGTAATTTCAAAACTAAAAATCAGGAGAAAGCAAAGGAAAAGTTAAAGTAGTACTGTACAAAAGGGGAACTAATGTACATTATAAGCTGAAGTTTTCAAAATGTACATTTTTACTGAAGAAAACCCATGGCACAACAGCCCCGAAGGGAAATGGCCTACCAATCGACCACTGCTCAGTCCGAAGGCCTGTAGATTACGAGGTACCGTGTGATCAGCACGATGGATCCTCTCGGCCGATATTCATGGCTTTCTAGACCAGGGCCGCCATCTCACAGTCAGATAGCTCCTCAATTGTAATCGCGTAGGCTGAATGGACCTCGAATCAGCCTTCAGATGCAGGTAAAAATCCCTGATCTGGCCGGGAATCGAACCCGGGGCCTCCGTATAAGAGGCAGGCACGCTACCCCTACACCGCAGAGCCGGCTCATTTACTGAAGATGAAAGTTTCAAAATTGGATAATACCTAATGCATCGAGTGATGTACGAGGCTAACTACATTAATTATATTCTTAGTATTAAGGCTGTAACAAGTATACACATGTACTGGAAATAGGAAGGTCAGAGTTCGACTTTCCAGAGACGGTGGGAGGAGGTAATTTACTGAACTATTCTTCTCCTTCCTTGCCTTCTCCCAATTAGTAGGTGTCAGCATTAGCCTATATGTGAGTTAAACCCAGTTTTACGTCAACCTTGTGTGGGGGATGTTTTCACTATTTAGAATGTCTCTGGTTGTTGGTAGAGTACAGTTTGCGTCGTTCGTAAATGAAGGTATGTATTAAGACAAATAGTAACATCTAGTACCCGAGCTAGAGGAATTAATCAGATGCGACTAAAATCCTCGGCCCGGCCATAAATCGAATCCGGATTCCTCCGAAGTGAAACTCCCGGCATTTGCCTGGAGGAGAAGTGGGAAACACAGAAAATCACTTCCAGGATGGCTGAGGTGGGAATCGAACCCTCTCTACTCAGTTGAACCCTTATATCTCTTTTCAAATTTCGTGGTAGAGCCGGGAATCAAACCCGGATCTCCGGAGATAACAGCAAATCAGCTGCTAGAAGCCTAAGAGAAATAACTTCGTCAGAGAGAGTATGACATTTGGAAAGCATTGCCTGTAAAGGGCAAAGGGATCGAATTATACATTGAGGTCACTGAAGCCAAAAATTCGATCGCCAACAAGTCAGGACTGTCTACCTCTGAATGGGTTACCTGCCTGAAAATGAATGGCAATGTTGCGGCAGTAAGAGCAGTTCCCGCTTGCTCCTTGGATGGTTCCCGGTGCAGATATGGATGCTCGGAGTATGAAACCATTGCTCACTTTCAAAAGCAATGCGACCGTGGTTTATTACTGACCAGAAACGCTCGACACCATCAAGTAAGGAAACCAATAGCAGCAGCAGCAGCATTGAAAGACAAATCATGGGAAGTTGAGGTGGAAGTATCCTGTATTAAAACAAACGGCTCCACTAGATTACAATTTTGCTTTACATTACTTCGCACCGACACAGATAGGTCTTATGGCGACGATGGTATGGGAAACGGAAAACCATCTTCAGCGCTGCCGACAGAGGGGGTTCAAACCCACTATCTCCCGGATGCAAGCTCACAGCTGCGTGGCCCAAACCGCACGGCTAAATTTTGAGAAGCACGTTCTCAAATGAGAAGCGCGATGTAATATACTAGATTGTGAAACCTTTCGTTTATTTTAAAGAAAGATTTATGCCTCGTGAATTGACACATGATAAGAAAAATACAACTCATGACTTCATTGTACGTGTTCACCTCTGCTAATGGGAGAGATGTAGCTTGATTTGTGTGTGTGTATATGAACAGATGTTTTTGCGAGAGCTGATTTGTATCCTGTCCTTGACCAAGGCTGACCTTGGATCATGTGTTTTGCCGTAATTATTATGTACTATGCTTGTTCCATATCCAACGAGTGGCTGAGGAATGCTTTAATATATTCCAATTGCATTCTTATATTCTATATTATGTACATAACTGAAATCAAGATTTACGAAAGGAAACGGCAATTTTACAAAACATTATTTCCCTAGTAAGAAAAAAGTACTACGAATTTATAAGAAAGAAATATTAGACATAACTCACAACTACTACTACTAAACGTTTTCATTCCTCCCCTGAAGGGGGAGGCGGGCCTCTTAAACGGTAACGCCGTCTCTCAGGCCGGGAGATTTGTTACGGTGAAGGAGATGTGCGGAGAAGGGGAGGGGGTGGGCGGCCGTGGCCGATACTACGAACTGTCCCGGCATTTGCCTTAGTGCAGGAGAATGGAAAACCACGGAAAACCATTCTCAGGAAAGCCGACGGGTGGGACCAGGCGTGAAGTCCGGCACTGTGTCCCAGGCCCGTCTCCCGAATGCAGAGGCGTAGAGCGACGGTAGAGCCGAGGCCAACTTTCCTCTGCTCGGTTGGCCGGTCAGAGTACAGAGCATATGGGACAACAACCCACTCTGCATCTACCGACTAACTCACAAATGTAGGTACAGTTTTTATTTTTATCCAATCAATCAATACTGATCGGCATTTAGGGCAGTCGTCCAGGTGGCAGATTCCCTATCTGTTGTTTCCTAGACTTTTCTTAAATGATTTCAAACAAATTGGAAATTTATTGAACATCTCCCTTGGTAAGTTATCCTTGAATTCCAAATTTATCTTCATATTGTGATCTTCCCTACATTTAAAGACACTACTCAAACTTATTGGTCTACTAATGTCATTCCACGCCATGTCTCCGCTGACAGCTCGAAACATACCACTTAGTCGAGCAGCTCGTCTCCTTTCTCCCAAGTCTTCCCAGCCCAAACTTTGCAACATATTTGTAACGCCACTCTTTTGCCGGAGATAACCCAGAACAAATCGAGCTGCTTTTCTTCGGATTTTTTCCAGTTCTTGAATCGAGTAATGCTGGTGAGGATCCCATACACTGGAACCATACTCTAGTTGGGGTCTTACCAGAGACTTATATGCCCTCTCATTTATATCCTTATTACAACCCACTAAACACCCTCATAACCATGTGCAGAGATCGGTACCCTTTATTTAAAATCCCACTTATGTGATTACCCCAATGAAGATCTTTCCTTATATTAACACATAAATATCGGTGTGAAATCTGTATGACATGTAATGTTGCAGACCTTTTACTTGTATATATTTGTGTATATAGTTTGTTTCTTTTAAATGTAGTATTATTCTATTGTACTTCTGATTCGAATAAATAAAGAAGACATACTCACAATGATCCCCAAAAGGAACGTTCACCCCATCAACGGCGTAATTAAAACTGGGAGGACTTTTCCTATTTGTGAAACTCACATCCTGAATTTTAACCCCGTTTATCATCATACCATTGTCCGGCTCCATGGCTAAATGGTTAGTGTGCTGGCCTTTGATCAGAGGGGTCCCGGGTTCGATTCTCGGCAGGGTCGAAAATTTTAACCATCATTGGTTAATTTCGCTGGCACGAGGGCTGGGTGTCGTCTTCATCATCATTTCATCCTCATCATGACGCGCAGGTCACCTACTGGCGTCAAATCAAAAGACCTGCACCTGGCGAGCTGAACTTGTCCTCGGACACTCTCGGCACTCCACGCCATTTCATCTCTTTTTACCATACTATTACCTGCTGCCCATCTCACAACATCATCGAGGTCATTTTGCAGCTGCTCACAATCTTGTAATGTATTTATTACTCTATACAGAATAACATCATCCACAAAACTCCTTACCTCTGATTCAACTTCTTTACTCGTATCATTTATATATATAAGAAAACATACAGGTCCAATAATACTGCCTTGAGAAATTCCCCTCTTAATTATTACAGGATCAGATAAATCCTCGCCTACTCTAATTCCATGAGATCTGTTTTCTATAAATATAGCAAATAATTCAGTCACTCCTTTGTCTAGTCCAATTGCACTCATTTTTGCCATTAGTCTCCCATCATCCACCCTTCAAATGCTTTAGACAGGTCAATCACGAAAGAGTCCATTTGACCTCCCGAATCCAAGATTTCTGCTATATCTTGCTGGAATCCTACAAGTTGAGCTTCAGTGGAATAACCTTTCCTAAAACCGAACTGCCTTCTATCGAACCAGTTATTAATTTCGCGAACATGTCTAATATAATCAGAAAGAATGCTTTCCCAAAGCTTACATGCAACGCATTCAAACTTACTGGCCTGCAATTTTCAGCTTTACGTCTATCACCCTTTCCTTTATACACAGGGGCTACTATAGCAACTCTCCGTTCATTTAGTATAGCTCCTTCATGCAAACAATTATTATTATTATTATTATTATTATTATTATTATTATTATTTCTAGTTGCTTTAAGTCGCACCGACACAGATATGTCATATGGCGACGATGGGACAGGAAAGGGCCAGGAGTGGGAAGGAAGCGGCCGTGGCCTTAATTAAGGTACAGCCCCAGCATTTTCCTGGTGTGAAAATGGGAAACCACGGTAAACCATTTTCAGGACTGCCGACAGTAGGGTTCGAACCTACTATCTCCCGAATACTGGATACTGGCTGCACTTAAGCGACTGCAGCTACATAAAACAATAATCAAATAAGTACTTCAGATATGGTACTTTATCTCAACCCATTGCCTTTAGTATATCCCCAGAAATCCTGTTACGTAAGTACGTTTTTCAGTTACGTAGGTAAGTAACCATTGTGTTTATAGGTTTTTATATTAGATATGTACCATACAGCCACGAAAATTATTAATAAGTAGAAGTAGAACAACTTACCACAGTCGGCGCAATTTTAGCACGAACTTCATCACCTCTCTTCGAAATGTACGATTGTCCAGAATCCCGCAATCGTTTCATTTTATTCCCATTCTGAAGGACTGATGGGACTTTTTACGTGCTTTATTTAGTCGTGTTTCGTCACTTTGCGATAGTTTCGCGGTATCCAACATATCTAGGCCCTGAACAGGAATGAGTTGAATAAAAACTGAGCAAGCACAAACAGACGTGTTAGACTCGGGAGGAAGGTAAGCCCAGACTGGTTCACGGGGACTGAAATGATAGTGCTTTTATTGGCACGTGTCCCGTTGTTCCACTAGACATAAAATACAACTCGTTCAACTAAATCGAGCGGCCTCGCTTACTAGTGGATTTCCCCTTAAACAGACCACGAATCAATCTCGACGTCCCGCTGAAATTTCTACTTTGCTCAAATTGGCGCTTGTCCCGTTGTTCGGCCGCACCCTTCAGTTAGGTTTGAAACGGGAAGAAATCTGCCAGAAGAAATAAAAGTTGAAAAGAAGAACATATTCGAGCCAACAATTGGATATTTCAACGAAAAATATCGTCTGAAACATCTAGAAGTAACAGGACTTCTAATAGGGTTTCGCGGTGTTATTCATAAATTCTTTGAATCGTTTCGGAAGAATTTCGGATTACCTCAATCTTTACGAGACGAAATTGTCACAGTGGTACTGAAGAAATGGTGCCAAATTTTATTCAGTCACCTACATAAATGAACATTTTTATGTTGCAATATATATATATATATATATATTGAGAGTATACTGAGCCCGATGGGGCTATCTCCAATGGGAGACAGTTTTCAAATAAAATTGACCTTTATGTTTTCTTACATCTGTACATATAAAATAACTTGTCCTGACTGACTGATTCATCATCCCCGAGCCAAAACTACTGGACATAAAGAAATGCAATTTTGAGGATACATTTATATTACAATGCTCGCTAAAGGTGGATTTTTGGATATTCCGTCGCTAAGGGGGTGAAAAAGGAGGTTGAATTTTTAAAATGAGTGTATCTATATCTCAAAAGCTTAAAAGTTTACAGACGTAAAACTTGGTATTTGGAATCTGCTTTAAAAATAAACAAGTGTTTTTTGTTTTTGAAAAATCCAATGAATAGGGGGTGAACGGGAATGACAATATATCTAGGCCTACAATATATCTCAGACAATTAACATGTTACAGACTTGAAAACTGGTAATTGGAATCTCCTGTAAAAGTAAAGGGACATAGATATTTTCGAAAAATCCACCTAAGGGGAACAAAAAAGGGGGTGAATTTTTAGAATGAACATGTCTACAGTATATATCAAACAGAAGTGAAAATTGTATTTTTAGTCCTTTCAGAAATAAGAAACACGTATTTTTTGTTTTCGAAAAATTCATTTGGGAAGGTGGGGGGGGGGGGGGGTGGCAGAAAGGAATGGAAAGCGGTTTGAATTATTTTCTTAGGATACAGATATCTCAAAAACTGAAGACGTTATAGACGTTAAAAATGGGTGACTAGAATCTCATAAAGAAATGCATATTCTTTTGTTTTCGGAAAATCCATTTAGGCGGGGGTGAAAAATTTGAAAAATTAGTTAAGTTATTTGTATGTGTCTGCTTATATCTCAAAAATTAAAAATGTTGCAGACATGAAAATTGGTGTTTGGAATCCCCTTTAAATGTAAAGTAATATATATTCCTTTGATTTCGGAAAATCCAATTGAGGGGGGTGAAAGAATTGACAAACTTATTGTATTATTTGTATGAGGATACTTATATATTATGAAATGTAAAGTTGATACAGACGTGAAAATTGGGTTTTGGAATCTCCTTTAAAATAAATAAACGCTCATTTTAGGGGTAACATATACTTGGGGGGAGAGGTTGAAAAGGAACTGAATTCCTTCTATGAGGACACATGTCTCGAAAACTGAAGAAATTACGGTCGTGATAATTGGTATTTAGAAGCTCCTTTATAAATAAACACGTATTATTTTTTGTTTTCGGAAAATTCACTTAAGGAGGGAGGGTGAAAGTAAGTGAATTAAATTGAATTCTTTTTATGTGGATACTTAGATCTCAAAAACTCGTGGTTACAGGCGTGAAAATTGGTGTTTGAAATCTCCAACTGTATAAATGATATCAGTCAAGAAATGGAATCACAGATAAGGTTATTTGCGGATGATGTTATCCTGTATAGAGTAGTAAATGAGTTGCAGGGTTGTGAGCAGCTGCAGGGGGGCTTGCTATTGTGAGATAGACAGTAGACAATGGTAAGAACGTAAATGAGATGAAAAGTCAAGTTGTAAGATTCACCAAGAGGAAAAGTTATCTCAGTTTTAATTATTGTGTTTATGGTGTCAGAGTACATGATGAAGATCATTGTAAGTACCTAGGTGTTAATATAAGGAATTATCTTCATTGGGGTCATCACCGTAACGAGATTTTTTTTGCTAGTTTTTTACGTCGCACCGACACAGATAGGTCTTACGGCGACGATGGGACAGGAATGGGCTAGGAGTGGGAAGGAAGCGGCCGTGGCCTTAATTAAGGTACAGCCCCAGCATTTGCCTGGTGTGAAAATGGGAAACCAACCGAGCTCGATAGCTGCAGTCGCTTAAGTGCGGCCAGTATCCAGTATTCGGGAGATAGTAGGTTCGAACCCCACTGTCGGCAGCCCTGAAAATGGTTTTCCGTGGTTTCCCATTTTAACACCAAGCAAATGCTGGGGCTGTACCTTAATTAAGGCCACGGCCGCTTCCTTCCAACTCCTAGCCCTTTCCTGTCCCATCGTCGCCATAAGACCTATCTGTGTCGGTGCGACGTAAAGCAACTTGCAAAAAAATGGGAAACCACGGAAAACCATTTTCAGGGCTGCCGACAGTGGGATTCGAACCTACTATCTCCCGAATACTGGATACTGGCCGCACTTAAGCGACTGCAGCTATCGAGCTCGGTAACGAGATTGTTAAGAAAGGTTACAGATCTCACATGGTTATGAGAGTATTTAGAGGTTGTAGTAAGGATCTAAAGTAGGGGGCGTATGAGTCTCTGGTAAGGCCGCAGTTGTAGTATGGCTCCAGTGTATGGGAACCTCACCAGGGCTACTTGATATGGGAAATGGAAAAATTCAAATGAAAGCAGCACAATTTGTTCTAGGTGATTTCCGTAAAAGGACTAGTGTTACGAAAATGTTCCAAACTTTCAGCTGGGAAGACCTGGGAGTAGGAAACGAGATGCTTAACTTATCGGTATGTTCCGAGCTGTCAGCGGAGAGAAAATGGTATTAGTGGACGAATAAGCTTGAATGCAGTTTTTTTAAGTAGAAACTATCATAACATGTAGTTGTAATTCAAGAGGACAAATTGGTACAAATAGTCGTATATAGGCAGAAGTATTAAAGGATTGGAATAACTTACCAAGAGATATGTTCGATAAACTTCGAAGTTCCTTGAAATCTTCAAATAAAAACCTAGGTAAACAAGTTTTAGGGAAAGTGCCAACTGTGCGACAGACCATAAATGACGATCAGTGGTGATTTAATGAAATTCCGAAAACCTGTATTCCACAATTATTGAAAATATCTTATTAGGTTCATTTTACCAATGTCGTCACTGATCAGTTGAAGAGATTACGAATTACGTCACCTAGTATTTTAAACTTAGAATATCGGGCGAGTTGGCCATGCAGTTAGGAGTGCGCGGCTGTGAGCTTGCATCCGGGAGATTGTGGGTTCGAATCCCTCTGTCGGAAGCCCTGAAGATGGTTTTTCGTGGTTTCCCATTTTCACACCAGGAAAATGCTGGGGATGTACCTTAATTAAGGCCACGGCCGCTTCCTACCTACTCCTAGCCCTTTCCTATCCCATCGTCGCCATAAGACCTATCTGTGTCGGCGCGACGTAAAGCCACTAGCAAAAAATAATTGGGTCGATTTGTTTCGTGCAGTTATATAATGAGAGTCCAGGATTTATTTTGACAGAATGTGGAGGATGAGTTTGAAATTTATTTTGACTAGTTAAAGAATATCTATGGCATTAAATAGTTAATTGATGATAATCTTATCTTATCTTTTTTTTTGCTAGGGGCTTTACGTCGCACCGACACAGATAGATCTTATGGCGACGATGGGATAGGAAAGGCCTAGGAGTTGGAAGGGAGCGGCCGTGGCCTTAATTAAGGTACAGCCCCAGCATTTGCCTGGTGTGAAAATGGGAAACCACGGAAAACCATCTTCAGGGCTGCCGATAGTGGGATTCGAACCTACTATCTCCCGGATGCAAGCTCACAGCCGCGCGCCTCTACGCGCACGGCCAACTCGCCCGGTCTTATCTTATCTTACTATATATAAAAATGGATGTATGTATGTATGTATGTATGTATGTATGTGTGTAAATGACACATCTCCTCTTAAACCACTCGAGCAATTTCAACCAAACTTGGTACTCTTATGACTTACAATCCGGAGACGAGCGCTTGGGGGTAAGCCATCCGTAGCTCCCTTAGGAGTGGGGGTCAGGGGGGGCAAGGTATAACAATAATTGAAAAAAGTGTCGAATCCACAGTTTTCGGGGTCGCTGAGATAAATAGTGACATTCCCGATTTTTTAAAAGGCAGAGTTCAGATCCTTTTGGGTAGGGGGCGAGGGGGGAGTGATATATAAAATTAAACGAAAATAGTGTCGAATACATAGTTTTCGGGGTCGTCGAGGTTGAATTGTACACTCCGAATTTTTAGTATCAGGAGACAAACCACGTGTGGGGTAAGACAGCCCAGGAACCCTTAGCGTCAGGCGGGGCGAGGGGGCTGAGATATAAAAATAATCGAAAGTAGTGTCGAATCCATACTTTTCGGAGTCACTGAAATGAATAGTGACACTCCGGAATTTTTTGAAGTCTCACTTCATCCCCCTTCTTGGTGGGGGGGTGATGGGAGAGTGATACATAAAAATAATCTAAAATAATATTGAATCCATAGTTGTCGGCGTCGCTGAGATGAATGTTGAGAAACCGGATATTTTATAAGTCCACGTTCATCCCCCTTTGGGGTGGGGGTGGGGGACGGGGGTGTGATATATAAAATTAATCTAAAATAGTGTCGAAGACATATTATTCGGGGTCGCCGGGATGAATTGTACACTTCGAATTTTTAGTATCAGGAGACAAACCACGTGGGGGTAGAACACCGCAGGAAGCCCTAGGGGCGGAGGAAGAAGGGGCTGAGATATAAAAATAATGGAAAGTAGGTCAAATCCATACTTTTCCGGGTCGCTGAGATGAATAGTAATATTCCGAATTCTTAAAGTCCAACTTCAGCCCCTTTCGGCATAGGTGAGAAGGTGAGAAAATAAATTGTCAAAAATGACCGAGATAATGGATGTGTGTATGTTCCAATATGACTTTCAAGTATGACTTACTACCTGGAAAACATACTTTGGGAGTAATACGCCCCTAGAACCACTAGGGAAGCGGGTGAAATATAATCTGTATTAATGAATGGCAGCAAGTTTGGAGCGATCTATATATACTGTATTATATATATAAAGGCATTAAAATGAAAACAGACGTGAATTAATGAGACCTTTCTAGACATCTTAGAAACTTAAAACCTGGTACCAGACAAGCTGATGACTTCAGGATCCCTAGAAAAATCTAAAATTCTCAAAATTCTCTGAGGGAGACACGCTGGGAGTTTAAATCTGCATAAGAACACAGTCGGTGATATTTATCCAGAACGACAACTTATAGGTTTCATGGGCTTAAAAGTTTCCTTGAATGTCCTAATTTTTAACCACCTCCCCCATATGAAGATGGGGGCACAATCTCCCAGACAAGTTAGAAAATTGAAATTTGGCAAAATTATAGCTTTTTTGTACGTTAAATTTGGCTGAATTTCTTGATTTACCTAAATTTTCCACTTTGTACACGTATAATTGATGGTTTGATTCACTTATAGGAAAAATTGGATCATCAAATTCTACACGAATATTGGCCCACCCAGCCAAATTCTATGTTTGAAGCTGTCGCAGAAGTATCTGAAAAGTAATTCACTGTGTGAAAATCTTACACAAATTTCACTCTATTCAACGTTTCTGCAACAATCTTACCTTCAAATAGATGAGATACGAGTAAATATCATAGGGCCAGCCATTTAGATTGCTAAATGAGGCCAGAGGTGTCTTACCGTACAATCCGCTTTTCGATATCATGCACCGTTTAGCAGCAGATATTCTGTAAATGTAGGTGAACATGCATACACTTCCGTATGCCGATCTACGTTTATTCATTGAAGTCGATTTGTAGCGATCTAGAAGGGAGTGTGTCTATAACATTGTAATTAATACTTTACAAATCAATAGTGACTGTCAGCTGGAGGACGTCCGCTGTTGTAATCAGTACTCCCCACATCGACTTTAAGTGGCAGTAGGAATGGGGACCTCCTCCAACGCCTGTGTACAATTGTAATGAATAATTCCCTTCTCGATTTGACTAGCAGAGAGCAAGGGAGCGTGCATTTTTCAAAACTCTTTTGGCTGATTCTCTTTATCGTTAGAAATAGGTGGCCTCTTGCAAGGGTTCCACCGATTATAAAAAAAAATTACCCATCAAAATTTGACTGACTTTACGCATAGTGAATTGCGATAGACAAGTGGACCTGTCATTATCATCACAACTCCTCAACTCGCACTTTACATTGGAAACAACGTCTGCGGACCTTCCTATGCTGTTTCTCGGATAACGTCAAGAGACCTGCAATTTAAAAAAATCTTATTCACTTCATGTACAGTAATTTACTTCGATATCCGTATACAATGTAGAATACCGTAGCGAAGCATGGGTACATTTGCTAGTACAAATATATATAAACAATAACATATAATGTACGGAGAAAAATATTCTTCAAGGAAGTATACTGTTTTATTTTTGTATTTAAATTAATTGGGCTTTCGGCTTCGTTAGAATGACACAGGTATGTAAATGTAGTATTGAAGCCAACTAAAATTTTATGTTAGAGCAAAGAAGCTACAAAGTTGTTTGAGTGTACTATTCTGGTGAATTGATGTAAAAAGAGGTGCACGTAGATGCTCTAGTACGAAAACGACAATACTGTGGCGATAAACGGCTGTTGACTGGTTGAAAGTCTTGATAATCTTACAAAAGATTGGTCACTGGATCCATAAGTTAAATATTCAGAAAAATATCGTCCTCATTACAGTTATTTCTGTTCTAATACTGGTACTTTTATGGAAGACTGGGCGTGTTATAAAAATAACTTGTTGATGCATAAAGTATTTATAACCTATAACTTCTGGAGAAAAATATTTTGCAAGGAAGAATACTGTTTTATTTTTCTGTTTAAATTCTTTGGGCTTTCAGCTTCGTTAGAATGACACAGGTATGTTATATATTGTGTCATTAGCTCCCAGGAAGACTCTGACCTCAGTGGACTCACTTGCCTGTTGTAAAGAATGAAGAAAAGCTTAGAACATTACATAGATGAAGATAATTCAGTAACGATGTTATTGGCTTTACGTTCCAGTACTTTTACGGTTTTCGGAGACGCCGAGGTGCCGGAATTCAGTCCCGGAGGGGTTCTTTTACGTGCCAGCAAATCTACCAACACGAGGCTGACATATTTGAGCACCTTCAAATACCACCGGACTGAGCCAGGATCGAACCTGCCAAGTTAGGGTCAAAAGGCTAGCGCTTCAACCGTCTGAGCCACTCAGCCCGGCAACATAATTCAAGGAAAAAAATATTTTTGTAGCACGGAATGGGATCGCGAAAGGGCCGAAGGAAAAGTGCTTATAATTTTCAAAAGTGAATTGAGAAATAAAGGGGCCCAAATAATTTAAATACAAAACAAAACGGTACATTTTCTTGCAGATTTTATTCACTGCATAGGTTATAAATACGTAGAGTATAATTTATTTCCTTATATATATATATATATATATATATATATATGTACATTTGTATTCTAATTAACTATTTCATACCGTAGTTATTTAAATAAAAATAAATGCAAACTTGACCTCCACATTCACTCCACATTCTTTAATACGTTAAGTGAACTAAACCTGACAATATTGTGTCATTAGCTCCCAGGAAGACTCTGGCCTCAGTACTTGTCTGCTGAAATTAAACATTCAGAACGGAATACCAAGTCTTCTGGAGCACATATTGTGCGTAATACGAGACAAATATCTAAGCTTCATCACGACATTCCAAGCGTTTTACAGCTACATTTCGCACATCGCTCCCACTTATTCTTTATCACATGCCTTGTCAACGTTGTTCTGCATAACTTATTCCTCCTCTAATCTTGCAGACACTTTTTCTTTCTCTCTCTCTCTCTCTCTCTCTCTCTCTCTCTCTCTCTCTCTCTCTCTCTCTCTCTCTCTCGGCCGCTCCTTACCACTTGATACTGTCTTGCGGTAGCACAGTCGTGCCTTATCGCTCTGTCCGCCACTCTACGCCTTAGCCTTAATTAGTTCCTGCGCCGTCCTTCTTGGGGTTAGAGATTGCTGGCTTAACTCTGCTATCACTGATTAACTCCCTATTCCCGTTTCCTCACTGTCATCATCATTCACGGACAAACAGCAAAAACAAAAACAAAAAACAAAAATGTCACATACATCAGACAGTGTGTGTGAGAGAGAGAAAGACGTCAAACCATATTTAAAAAAAAGTATAATTACTTCATTGCTATTTAATATAATTGCTATGACAGTTATGTATATGTCAAATCTTGCAGGCCTTCTGAACTACTGTTAACCTAAAAATTATAGGCCCTAACTTAAAGTGCCGGGCTGAGTGGCTCAGACGGTTGAGGCGCTGGCCTCCTGACCCCAACTTGGCAGGTTCGATCCTGGCTTAGTCCGGTGGTATTTGAAGGTGTTCAAATACGTCAGCCACGTGTCGGTAGATTTACTGGCACGTAAAAGAGCTCCTGCGGGAAAAAATTCCAGCGCCTCGGCGTCTCTGAAAACCGTAAACGTAGTTAGTGGGACGTAAAGCAAATAACATTATTATTATGTCCGGCTCCATGGATAAATGGTTAGCGTGTTGGCCTTTGGTCACAGGGTCCCAGGTTCGATTCCCGGCAGGGTCGGGAATTTTAACCATAATTGGATAATTTCGCCGGCACGGGGGCTGGGTGTATGTGTCGTCTTCATCATCATTTCATCCTCATCACGACGCGCAGGTCGCCTACGGGAGTCAAATCAAAAGACCTGCATCTGGCGAGCCGAACTTGTCCTCGGACACTCCCGGCAATAAAAGCCATACGCCATTTCATTTTATTATTATTCTTATTCTTATTATTGTTATTATTATTGTTGATGTTATAACTGAAAGTCTTGCTAAGTTATTTGCAAAACCTTGATTGAAGCAGTAGTTTTGTACAGTATCTGCCCGGTGGCTCAGGCCTCGGCAGACTGTAGCTCCTGTCTTGAAGTCTGTCTCATTTAAGGCTGTGCCAGTATGGAAGCTGCTGGGCACGGCTAGTGCGACTGAATGGGTAGGGTCAGCGGTGCTACTATAGCATTTTCTAATCGAGAGAGGAAAGCAATGGAAAATTACTTTATTCCTCTTTTTGCCTAGTCCACCTCATTTTGGATCCACCATCGTTCTTTCTTTCTTTCTTTTTTATTTTTTATTTTTTTATTTTTTGCGATTTCCAGATAACCGTCGATGGCACTATTTGAGAATCCAACCAACGGATGGCTTTACAGACACGGTAAGTTGATCCCTCTCTTCTTTGGGTGGGGGATACGATTCATCCACAGTATTCCTGGCCTGTCATATGAAGTGACAAAAAAGGCATGAGTTCTCGGGCTTCTTAACTCGGGAGCATTGGAAGGTGACCACGAGCCAGTTAACTTGTACCAGTTTATTTCTTTTTATCTTTCTTCTCTAACGTCTCTTGACGAAAATGAACATTGAATTTTCACGACTACATTGTGTTCGAAATTAACTTTCAAGCTATTAGATTTTGTACCGAACATATAGAACATGTTGATGTTAAGTACAGAACAAAAATGGCCTATCGGATACCAGTGGGATCCGAACCCACAACCTCCCGATTTCCCGTAGGTTGCTCTACCAAATGAGCTATGGTGGCTCTTTGGGTGGGGGATACGACTCATCCACGGTATTCATGGCCTGTCATATAAAGCGACAAAAAGGCATGAGTCCTAGGATAGTGTTATGGGAAAGTTGCAAACTTTGGACTGGGCAGACTTGAAGATTGAATTTTCACGACCGCACTGCAATCGAAATTAACTTTCAACCTATTAGGTCTGTACGATCATATAATATGTGTTGAAGAGATGTTAAGAAGTCTGGGATGACGTAGGCCTACTCCTGTTCATTTTCGATCCAGTTGACATTAGGTTTGCGAGGCTTAGGAAGTCTCGATTTTCAGCCACATGTGACGTTTCTTCTTTCTATTCCTCTATTATTATTATTATTATTATTATTATTATTATTATTATTATTATTATTATTATTATTATACCGGAGGTACACCAACTCCGTGCATTTAAAGTTCGCGCCTTTTAGAAGCCCGTCTGTTATATGAACAGTGAAACTCATTTCTGAAGAAGATTCGAACTTTATCTCCAGATGCTTCTACTGTCGATTTATGTGCTCCCTCTGGTGAGAGGATGGGCAATTAATTTTAAAGAATTTTTGCATTCACGTGTTCTGAAAACTGAATTGTTTGTAGATTGTTCTTGGTGTTCTAAGGTTACTAACACTTCTATCTCTTCCGGCCGGTTTAAAATTTTAGCCAATCACAAATTTCGGAATTTAATTTTGTAACCAATAGAAACTGTGGGTGTGTTCAGTGCTTCGGCCCAGATAATTCTGGAACCTTCATCTCCGCTATGAAAGCTGGGAACTATTGGGCCGTGCTGTCATTCGATCGCACCAGTCAAGTCAAGAAGTTTAGAGTGTGTTCGTAAAGGAGGCAGGGACTAGCCTTTCTCATCCCCGGACGGCGCACCAGCTCAAGGTAATGGCAGATATCTTGTAATCATATAATAGCCTCAGAAAGCTAGTTTGGGGGAAAGGTTTCAAATTTTTTTGTAATGTAAAATTCAGTCTTAAAATGTAAATTTTCAACCAAGTCTAAAGACCGTAGTCTAACTTAGGGAATAAAGAGTGAACCCTCATTTCCTTATTTACTGTTTTCTTATTTACTTTGATAATGACATCAAACCTAGGTCTGAGATGTTGAGAGTAAATTATTGAAGAATCAGGATTTCTTATAGTCATATGGTAAATATGAAACTGAGTTATTAGTTTCGAAGATAAAATATGAATTATGTCAATCAAATAAAATGCTACTATTTTAGAATCTCCAGGATAGAATACGATCGGGCGAGATGGCCGTATGGTTATGGGCGTGCAGTTGTTAGTTTGCACCCCACTAGCGGCAGCCTTAAAGATGGTTTTCAGTGGTTTCTGTTACTTCTAACTTATGAATAAGATATCCTGAGTCCACCCAGGTTTCAATCCCGTACAGCAAAGTTGGTCTGAAAACAGACAGATGTAAAGATAGTTTCGTTCGGAAGCTGACTTCCTTCATACAGAATATTGTTGATCGCAACTGCGAGCTCACTGCATTAGCTTTACGACACCTTGATTCAATCTCACTTACTATATTACCATCCTGGGAGAACAAACAACCTAAATACTCGGAATTACCCACCTGTTCCAGCTTTGCGTGACCAATCTGACATTCAATTCTGTTGAATTTCTTACCTAGTCTTCGAGACACCAATTTTCATACCATACTCATTGCACCTATTTTCAGGTTGCAAGATATTAGACTACAGGCTTTCGGTACAATCTGCCGTTAACAATCGTCAGCATAGGCCAGACTGCTTACTACATTTCCACCTAATTGAATCCCTCCCTGCCACTTTATAACCTACAGCAGATTATCCATGTAAACTACGAACAACAAAGCTCAAAGTTTACAGCGTTGTCTAACCCCTGTAAGTACCCTGAACAAATAACTCATTCTACCATCAGTTCCCACTGCAGTCCAATTGTCAACATAAATGTCTTTGATTGATTTTAATGATCTACGCTTGATCCCATAGTCCTCCAGTATGGCAAACAACTTTTCCCTCGGTACCCTGTCATATGCTTTCTCTAGATCTACGAAATATAAACACAACTGTCTATTCCTTTCGTAGCATCTCCCAGTTACCTGGAGCATACTGAAAACCTGATCCTGACAGCCCCTCTGTGGTCTGAAACCACACAGGTGTTCAATCAACTTCCGCTCAACCACTGATCGCACCCTCACTTTCAAGATGCCAGTGAATACTTTGCCTGGTATACTAATAAATGCGATACCTCGATAGTTGTTGCAATCCTTCGTCTTCCCTTGCTTATAGATAGGTGCAATTACTGCTTTTGTCCAATCTGAAGGTACCTTATCTTACTACTCTATGAAGCAATTTTATCCCTCCCTTCCCACAATAATTCATCATTTCAGGTCAAATTTCATCTATTCCTGCTGCCTTATGACAATGGAGTTTATTTACCACCTTTTCCACTTCCTCAAGCGTAATTTCACCAACATCATTTTCCTCCTACCCATGAGCTTGGTTGTTCACGACACCGCCAGGAAGATTTCCTTTTACTTTGAGAAGGTTTTCAAAGTATCTCTCCACTTGATTCCCTGGGATCTATCATGAGTTCACCTGAATTACCCTAAACACTGTTCCTTTCCTTTTTCCCTGCATTCATAAGATTGTTTATTACTGTCCAGAAAGGTTTCCCTGCTGCTTGACCTAGTCTTTCCAGGTTATTATCAAAATCTTCCCACGACTTCTTTATGGATTCAACAACTATTTCTTTCGCTCTGTTTCTTTTTCATCTTTGTACAATTCCCTGTCTGCATCAGCCCTTTTTGGAGCCATTTCTAATAAGCCTTCTTTTTACGTACACAAGCTGCTCTCACTTCATCATTCACCAAGATGTTAGCTTTTCCCTATCTTTACACACAGTTCTTCCTAGTTGTTTGTACTACAGCATCCCTGTATGCTACCCATTCCCTTTCTATATCCTGAACCTGCTTACTGTCCACTGTTCTGAACTTGTCACTAATTATATCTATGTACTTCTGTCCTAATTTCCTCGTCCTGGAGAGTTTCTACCCTTATTCGTTTGCTGACAGATTTCTAGGCCTAGATATAGTTTACTACAGATCAGATAATGGTCACTTTCATCGAAATATCCCTGAACAACCCGTACATTCCTAACAGATTTCCCGAATTCGAAGTCGGTTAAGATATAGTCTATTATGGATCTGGTACCCCTAGCCTCACATGTGTAGCGGTG
This sequence comes from Anabrus simplex, assembly GCF_040414725.1. Taxonomy (NCBI): domain Eukaryota; kingdom Metazoa; phylum Arthropoda; class Insecta; order Orthoptera; family Tettigoniidae; genus Anabrus; species Anabrus simplex. The sequence goes on along the minus strand of NC_090265.1, from coordinate 468,410,303 downwards.
AATAGCCTTATGCTTGAAGAATGTATTCGTAACTGCTAAACCCATACTAGCACAGAAGTCCAGTAGACGCTTCCGATTCCTATTATCTTCCACATTTACCAATCACCCTTTCGCATTCTTCAGTTCTACTTGCAACTCTCGCATTGAAATCGTCCATAAGCACTATCCTATCCTTGCTGTTGACCTGACTACGATGTCACTCAATGCTTCATAAAACTTGTCAATTTCATCCACATATGCACCCTCACATGGTGTATACACTGAGATAATTCTCGTCCTAATTCCTCCAACTTACAAATCTTTCCACATCATTCGCTTGTTTACGTGTCTGACGTTAACTATGTTGCATGCAATAGTATTCCTGATGAACTGCCCTGCCCCAGACTCTGCCCTTCCTTTTTTAACACCTGTCAAGTACACTTTATAATCTCCTCTCTCTTCCTCGTTATCTCCCCTTACCCGAATATCACTTACTCCTAGATCATCCACATGCATCCTCTTTGCTGACCCAGCCAGTTCTCTTTCTTCCATAAGCCTCATTAATATTGTTAGCTCCCCATTGAATTCCATTTCGTTCGCCAAGTTGTTTCCAAGGAGTCCCTCGCCTGTCAAATGGGAGTGGGACTCCGTTTCTTCCATAGATTATTATTATTATTATTATTATTATTATTATTATTATTATTATTATTATTATTATTATTATTATTATTATTATTGTCGGTGCTAATTTACTGTGTCGTAAAACAGACATTAAAAGCAGCATAAGTACTTGTCCTCCTTTCTTGGCAGTAATACCCGCTCTGGTCCTCGCTTCTATTCCTATTCACCGATCCTCTTTGTTTAACTATTCTTTTGTTATGACGGTTTCCAGACTTTGGAATTCCCTGCCTGTCAGTGTCAGAAATACCACCTCATTACTTCAATTAAAAACTGCTTGTTGAAGCGATAGAGTAAGTAAAATATCCACTAGGGGTAGCACTGGCGCTGCAATCGCGTGCGAAGTTGATCGAGTGCGCTGTTTGTCAAAAGCTGGATTGTTTCGCACGATCACTACTGGAGCTTCCTGTTAAATTGAAGTACTAGAGTTCTCTTAAGGAAAATTCCAGTCTCCCGAGCAGCTTATGCCTGCACAGAGAGGTTCATAAATTGCAATGGCGTATCATTTCACAATTATGTTTATTCGAAATTTATTTTCGTGCGTATAAAATAATATTTTGCTTGACACTTATCATCTTATGGATTGGACAACTTGCGCTGACTTCCCAGTTTTTCCCCCCTATCGTCGTGAATGGACCTTACCTTGAAGACTGAAATTAATTTTTTAGGAAATATAAGGCATAACATTTTTATTTCACTGAACCGCCATGCCTTTGAAAGCGAATATCCGAAAATGCAGTAAAAGAGTAGGCCGTATACGAATATTTGCCTACGTGTATATCGTGTTAGCAGATCATAACTTACAAGCATGATCACAATGTTAGAAGTAGGTTAACAAAGACAATTTTGTTTCGTAACCAATAGGTTGTCCGCCTCTGTGGTGTAGTGGTTAGTGTGATTAGCTGCCACCCCCGGAGGCCCGGGTTCGATTCCCGGCTCTGCCACGAAATTTGAAAAGTGGCACGAGGGCTGGAACGGGGTCCACTCAGCCTCGGGAGGTCAACTGAGTAGAGGTGAGTTCGATTCTCACCTCAGCCATCCTGGAAGTGGTTTTCCGTGGTTTCCCATTTCTCCTCCAGGCAATTGCCGGGATGGTACCTAACTTAAGGCCACGGTGGTTTTCCTTCCCTCTTCCCACCAAGGCCCTGTTCAACATAGCAGGTGAGGCCGCCTGGGCGAAGTACTGGTCATCCTCCCCAGTTGTATTCCCTGATCCAGAGTCTGAAGCACCAGGACACTGCCCTTTAGGCGGTAGAGATGGGATCCCTCGCTGAGTCTGAGGGAAAAATCAACCCTGGAGGGTAAGCAGATAAATAAATAAATAAATAAATAAATAAATAAATAAATAAATAAATAAATAAATAAATAAATAAATAAATCTATCAATCACTACGGACTGATTGGCATATAGAGCTGTCACCCAGGTTGCAGATTCCCTATCAGCCTTATTGTACCAGCAATCATTATCGTTTCATTAATATCTGTACTTCCAAATTACGATAAGATGTCCTGCGTGTGCCCAGCTCTCCCTCCCGTACTGAAAGGTCGGTGGGAAACCATACGCCTATAGATGTAAAGATTATTTCGTCGGGCTGAGTGGCTCTGACTGTAGGAGCACTGACCTTCTGAGCCCAAATTGGTGGGTTCGATCCCGGCTCAGTACGGTGGAACGTCCCCCAAAAGAGCCTGGTGTCGACAGATTTACTGGCATGTTAAAGAACTCCTGCGAGACAAATTCTGGGCCCTCAGTGTCTCCGAAAAGCGTACAAGGAGTTCCTGGAACTTAAAAACAGATAAAATTAATTATTACTAAGTTAATGTCTTCCGAGAATTATTATTATTATTATTATTATTATTATTATTATTATTATTATTATTATTATTATTATTATTATTATTATTATTGTTATTATTATTATTATTAAATATGTTATCCTGAAGATGCCAAAGGCCTGTTGTTCAAAATATATGCAATCAATCAATCAATCAATCAATCAATCAATCAATCAATCAATCAATCAATCAATCAATCAATCAATAAATCAATCAATCAATCAGTAAGGACTGATTGGCATATAGGGCTGTCACCCTGTTTCAGAGTCACTATCAATTGAAATGGGTATAAGTTTTGTACAGTAAATTAGATAGCACGATTTTTTTTCTTAAAGAGGCTTTTCAAAACGTACTGTATACAGCTCCCTTCTCTAAAACATTGTGATACGAAGTAATCTTGTATCTTTTTCCACAGACGGAAAATCTTTGAACAACGACGTTCAGCGGACCATATGTTGTAAACCTGTGTTCTGTAAAACAGTTTCGAGAAGTTCATTAGTGTAGTAGTCTGTGATCCACCACGAGCTGTCAGGGCGGAACCATGTAACTGTGTCGGAGTTAGTGTTAGCATATTGAATGTGTGTTATTACAGTATAATTTAGCATCTCTTAGTACAGGACGGAATATCAAATCATTGTGGGGACAGAGAACTGCTGTAAGGGTATGCATGACCTGTCAGTTACTGAACTGGAAATGTCGAGCAACAACAGATATACGGCTTACATGTCACAAACTTTCTTGTCTACGAGTACATTGCTGGATTATGAAGCGCATTTTGTTAATAATAGAATAAATCAGAATATAGGCATAGTACAATATACAGATAATAATTGCCAGAACTAGAATACGAACCTGAAGGGCACTGGAAAGAAAATTTAGAGATAGCGATGTATAAATCGTGTTACTAAGTTATAACATCTTTCATGGCATTAATAATAGCTCCACGGTTTTCGACACATTGTCACAAGGTTTGTGAGTGTAAGTTCGTGCTAATCTGAGATGTTTGGAAAAGATGAGGGTGTTGACGGCCAAGGCCAGCACGCTAACCATTTAGCCATGAAGCCGGACCAGAATGCTGATGATGTGTTATCTTTTCAGCATGTTTGCTCACCGAATCAAATTTTCGGATAGTGCTGTATTTTAGTAATCTCTCACGCGAGGCAGAGGATGCCAAGGTATGTCCACACCCCCGGAGATCTCACGTTACTGCTACTACTACTAATAAATTTGTATTCCTCCCCTGAATGGGGAGGCGGACTTCTTACACGGTGACGCCGTGTCTCAGATCGGTGGTGACGGAGATGTTTGGAAAAGATGAAGGGATTGACAGCTGTGGCCTACACTAGGAACTCTCCCGACATTCAAATTAGTGCAGAAGAATGGAAAACTACGGTAAACCATTTTCTGGACAGCCGACGGTGGGGACCAGCCCCTCACCGTCTCCCGAATGGAGAGGTGTAGAGCCTCGGTAGAGCCGTAGTCACTCGTCCACTGCTCGGTTAGTCGGTCGGAGTGCAGAGCTGTCGGACCACGCACCAGCCATGACCACTTGTAAGCTGAAGCCTACTCCGCAACCGCTGACCCTAGATCTCATGTTCTTACAGTATCGGTAGATTTCGGCATGTAAGAGAACTCCTGCAGGACAAACTTCCGCTACGCCAGCGTCTCTGAAAACCGTAAAAGTATTAGTGGGACTTTAAAGGTATTATTATTATTATTATTATTATTATTATTATTATTATTATTATTATTAGTATTATTATTGAGCCTCCGTGGCTCAGGTGGCAGCGACCCAGCCTCTCACCGTTGGGTTCCGTGCTTCAATTCCCAGTCACTCAATGTGAGATTCGTGCTGGACAAAGCGAAGGCAGGACAGGTTTTTCTCCGGGTACTCCGGTTTTCCCTGTCATATTTCATTCCAGCAACACTCTCCAAAATCATTTCATTTTACCCTTCATTCATTAATCATTGCCCCAGAGGAGTGCGACAGGCTTCGGCAGCCGGCACAATTCTCATCCTCACCGCTAGATGAGGACTTCATTCATTCCATTCCTGACCCAGTCGAATGACTGGGAACAGGCTGTGGATTATTATTATTATTATTATTATTAACTAGTATTTAGGTCTACTAGTCGTTGGCGGGGTTATTTTATACAATTGTATCAGTAATGCCATATAGCTGAGGTGTGCTGCGGCAGAAGACACCTCAACTAACAAAAATGGTCGGTCTGTACAATGTTATTATTATAAGTTTTGGGGACTTGTGACATTGTGGGCGGTCACATTTTGTCATCTTCCAGCTCGGCCGATAGGCTTTTAGGGTATTCAAGGCCTAGGCTTTCGATTCTCCACTCTTTGAATGATCTTTCCTTCACGTTCTTCGTTTCATTTCCATTGATAACTGCACTAGCTTCCTGATCAATAGAAGCGAATAAACACGTGATTTTACAGCTTATAAAACAACCACCATCATCATCACAGGTTAGTCCGTAACCATGGCGACTGAACACTGTCTCCATGGTGGTGGTGGTGATTTTTGTTTAAAGAGGAAGTACAACGAGGTAATCATCCTCCATGCTCGCAGTTGACGATCTTAGCGATAAAAATCTAAATTTATGAATATCTGCATAGCCTAAATATAACTCGTACACGACTGTAAATTAGATTTTCTATATTTTTTGTTACGTTCGACTTTTATTTCCGTAGATATTTGGAAGTCTGTGAAAAATTTAACAATCACAACCATCTCCGTTTTCATCCCTCATATGGCAAGAGCTTATGAAACCAAAGAGCGGAAAGTTTATTTTGCACTAAATGTATTGCGTACATTTTCCCGATACGGTTAACATCAAAGGAGTAATTTACCTTGTCCTAAATATTATTACGCCACTGTATGCTAATCAAGTAATACATAGCCTAGTACTGACCGCGGCTACCCCCTTTCTAGAAATTCTGTTGAGCCAATTTCCCGCAATGTCGTAACAAACAGACAGACATGAAACTTTCGACTCCTCTTGTAAACCCCATTCGGGATGAAAATGAAGTCTGAGGCAAACATTTGAAGTATAGAAGCAAAATTGTGATTATATATATATATATATAATAATTTTTATTATTTCCAATTGATTGAACTGGAGGGGTTAAGAGGATAGCAGAAATGTGGGAGTCAGAGTTTATTTGTAATATTTGTTTGACACCTTCTTCAATTGTTACAGATTTTAAGACATGCCGTGGTGTGGTAAGTTTGTTCCGCATGTGCCTTTTAGCATTGTGGAAGTCTTGATACAAACTTGCCACTGTTAGGTTTATTAAACCTCCATCAGCAATGACCTCAGCTATTGAACCTGTTATCCTGCAAACAGAGGGAAACTGCAACACTAATTAGGTAGGAAGCCTTTGCTAGTGTTTACAGTGCACTATGTCTTCTGGTGTGGGCTAGAGCAACTTTGTTACTTTCATAGATCTGTCTCTGTCTTATCCTTGGCTTTGACAATATGAAAGTGACTGAGGTATGAGCGATGCTAGTAATGCCATTCCTTCTGCAGCCAGTCCCTGCTATGAATGGTGTGAAAATGTTGCTCATAGGGTTGGTTGATGCAAGCATTTCAGTAGGCTTGGCAGACTGATATGTAATAGCAACTTCTGGCTCGGTGAGGAAAGCAACGGGAAACTACCTCACTCCTCATTTCCCTAGTACGCCTCTTCAGTGATGCCTAGGCCATCTATGACAGCTGATGCAGAGCTGTTGAGGATCCAACCAGCCTTAGGGCTGAAGACTGAACACACACACACACACACACACACACACACACACACACACACACACAATTAGGTAGGCTAGTTTAAGAAAGGTACTAGGAATGCTATAGTTACTAAACTAGAAATGTACAGTATGTGGGGACCTAGTGTGTAAACTGAAATGATTACTGTGTGAAAGGTGAGTTCTTTGTGAAATTAGGTCTTGTTTTCCTTCGCCAGCACCTCCCCCACCCCCTAGCCTCGACCGCATTTTGCAAGTGGAAAATTTGCAACAATATTAGAGAGTTGTTAAATGTGGTCAAGAACCTAAAATAGACAACAACCACGCTTCGACTCTTAATGCTTCATTCTGTAACACTTTAGAGGAAAAAAAATATGAAAATCTTCAGCCTGCTTCCAGTTATTCGACCGAGTCAGGAATGGAATGAATGAAGCCCCCATCTAACGGCGAGGATAGGAACTGTGCCGGCTACCAAAGCCTATCACACTCCTCTGGGGCAATGATGAATGACTGCCAGATGACATTAAATGAAATTGGAGAGTGTCGCTGAAATGAAAGATGACAGGGAAAACCGGAGTACCCGGAAAAATGCTGCCCCGCCTCCGCTTTGTCCAGCACAAATCTCACATGGAGTGACCGGAATTTGAACCACGGAACCCAACAGTGAGAGGCCGGCGCGCTGCCGCCTGAGTCACGGAAGCTTACTTCAGAGGAATTATCCCATATTATACACGAGGATAATGATAATTCTAGCAATTGTTCTAGTAATATCCTCTATTTTCTGTTTTTGAAACGGTAGTTTCATTGAGGCTGTCGAAACTTCACTATCCACCTAACGCAGTGTTCACTCGCCATGGATATTAATAAATTCTCAAGTAAGGAACTACATGTATTTGAAACTTGACTGAACTTTCACATTAGCAATAGCTCGCTCAGTAACGATGTTATACAATAGTTACTCTATTTCGTAACTTGTGATGTGAGCCGAATTTGAGATCAGCCTGGCACAGTTAAAGCAAGAGTTGTAGCAATCGATAAAACACGTTGAACGACGAGGTAAACACGTGGGACCCAGTGTGGCGCCACGCCAGTGTGTTATACTGTAGAGAACACTGGGGAGAAGACGCTAAACCTTCTCCCATCAGGCACATCTCACACATACCATCCGGTAGAAAATGCCAAGTTTTCAGTGAGAATTATTTACTTACAAAGTGCTGTTTCTAACTTGAAAGATGGGTGAAAAACAAATGAGGAATTCAGAAAATTACTTTCATCGTCGGATGTTCTGTTCCACGGTAGTAGTGGAAGATTAATGATGTATTATCCCAGTCCGTGACAATGCCGGCATCTCCTTTGAATACGTTACCATTGATTCAGATTATCCCGTATATTTCTGTAGTTAGTGTAGATTAGCGTAGTTCTCTTAGAACTAGATTCGATTCTTGCCTCTGCCATCAATTTACGACTTATTTAAGTGGGTGTACTCAGCCTCAAGTAGCACACCTTAGTGAGAAAGTGGGTTAAATCCACTCCTGGATAAGCTAGAAAAGGATTTCTGCAGTTTCTCGCTTTGCCATCAGGCGATTGTCGAGTAATACCTTTCATTTAGATGCCATGATGGCGTTTTTCCTATGCTAGCCCTAATTAATTATCAGCAATGCATGAAACGAAATTTATGAAAATCGAACTGTTGAATACAATATTCCCGGTCCTTACAACAACATTGTTAATGGAGTTTATAAATATTGTCGTGTGGCTACAGGTTTATGTATGTCCAACGCTTTTCCCCTTTCTCTACGAGGTTGGGTATGAAGTGAAATGAATCTTCGCACCGAGTAATATCATCAATATTGTCGCGTGTTATCAAAGTCGTTAAACTAAAATGAATACCTATAATGGTAGCATGTTCTATTATCGACTAAATGAATTAAGCAATTTAAGAGCACTCTCGAGTTGGAGTTTTCCACTTCACACAGTTCGAACTCACTAACTTGTCCTACCAAATAGCCCTCAGGCGCGTCGAATTTTTGCTCTCCAACTGGATCTCTCACAGCGCAGTGTCGGCCAAGACCGTCTGACTGATGCTAACACTCATCTCGATATTTAAAATATGTGGAAGGTTATTTCCTCCATTATCTCTAGCGAACGTGATCAGTGTCGTTTTATATTTGCGTTAACAATACAGAACTCGGCGTTGTTCAAGACACGTTTCTTTTGTGCGGTGATATGCTCTACAAAAATTAAGTTCAACTTGACATACCTAAATATTATAATCCTTACAAAATATCAAAACCATAGTAACGACAGTGGTGATGATATTATTTATTATTATTACTACTGTTGTGATTAAAATATAATAATCATCGTCTTCTTCTTAATCTCCTTACCCACCAGGATTGGTTTTTCTCTCGGACTCAGTATGGGATCCCATCTCTACCGCCTCAAGGGCAGTGTCCTGGAGCGTGAGACATTGGGTCTGGGGATACAACTGGAAAGGATGATCAGTACCTCGCCCAGGCGACCTCACCTGTTATGCTGAATAGGGGCCTTGGTGTGGGATGGGAAGATTGGAAGGGATTGACAAGGAAGGGGAAAGGATGCGGCCGTGGCCTTAAGATAGGTACCATCCCGGCATTTGCCTTGAGGAGAAGTGGGAAACCACGGAAAACTACTTCTAGGATGGCTGAGGTGGGAATCGAACCCACCTCTACTCAGTTGACCTCCGATGCTGAGCGGACCACGTTCAACCCCTCGTACCACTTTTCAAATTTCGTGGGTAAAGTCGAGAATCGAACCGGGGCCTCCGGGTGTGGCAGCTAATCACAATAGCCACTACACCACAGAGGCGGACAAAAATATAATAATTAATACCTAAATATAGTTCATTAATGAAGAGTTCGTACTTTATTTCAAATAGTCCTAAAATCGTAGTCAAAGAGAGAGAAGATTATTGTATTGGTGTCCGCTTCCATGGCTAAATGGTTAGCGTGCTGGCCTTTGGCCACAGGGGTCCCGGGTTCGATTCCCGACAGGGTCAGGAATTTTAACCATAATTGGTTAATTCCGCTGGTCCGGGGGCTGGGTGTATGTGTCGCCTTCATCATCATTTCATCCTCATCACGACGCGCAGATCACCTACGAGTGTCAAAAAAAAAGACCTACATCTGGCGAGCCGAAGTTGTCCTTGGACACTCCCGGCACTAAAACCCATACGCCATTTCATTTCATTTCATTTCATTGTATTGGTTTTACGTGGCGACGGCGGGATGGGACAGGATTAGGATTGGGAAAGAAGCGACAGTGACCACATCCTAAGGTCAAATTCTACCTACCAATTGCGACCTTCCGATTATGGTGCTATCTAGCAATGAAAGTGCAATTCTACTGGAACGGATGCTATTGTGTCACTAAGTTAACTTAATAATTTGTTGGGTGACGCAGAGAGCATCACCAGAGATCTTAAACGTGCAAACAACAACAACGATGTGGAATGCCAAAATTTTTGACCGTCCTTCGAACTTTGACTAGTTTAGCCGGGATCGAACCCGTCAACTCCGCATTATGAGTCGGACACTCTACCGCTGATTTACCGAGGCAGCTATCTCTCGAGTGAAAACGCTACATGAGCCGAAACGTTCAGGTAATTCGTTCGGTGTGAGGATAGTATTCCGTTTTATATCCAGAGGGTGCACCAGGAAGAGCAAAGGAGATGCTGAGGATTAGCACCCTGAGGTGCACTCCACAAAATTCTTTACTGGAAATACGCCATCCCATTAATATCGACAGTCAGTTTCTTTCCTTTGAAAGCCAGTAGGCAGACACATCGTCGACATTTTCATTCAGTTCGTGTTGTGTTCTGTATGTATTGTGTTACTGTTGTGTACAAAAACAAACACTTGTACAAACGCGAACTTAATTTTATTGATTCACCAGCTTGGAAGTATTCATTCACTTTAAATTGTACTGGAACTAAATATTGTTCTTGCTGCTTACCATGAAAATTAACATGTACATATTATTTACCAAGTGCTGATTAGTGGGAATGACTGTTGTCAGTTCCTATGCGTGCTTTAAGTCACAATAACATTCTCGATGCCAGAACACAGGGAGGAGGGCCTCCAGGACAAGGCCTCCTTCCCAGGCGAGAAAAGACCGCCCCAGGAGAGGGCCATCCAGCCGCAGCTCAGGACCGCTCCCAGGACAGCAGTCGACCGAGAAGCCAATCAGGAGAGAACCTCAGCGAGACCGACAGTCAAGTGAGACCGAAATGTCCCCCTAGGCAGTGTTACCTCTGCCTGAGGTGGAGCCATCGTCAGGATAGGTGTGGGCTCTTAGTGAGGTGCAATCGCTGTGGGGGTGATCATCACTACATGACCTGCGCAGCACTTAAGGAGGCGCCGGTGAGCCTCCCATCGCAGTTGCCCTGTTTACCGGGCCATGCCGCGGGCAGAGAGGAAGGTGGCCCGGCGTCATGTCCCACCCCCATCCAGGAGACCTCCACCTTGGCGGGCTTGGCCTCATTCTCCGGGATCGAAGAATGGGTACGAGGGACTCCAGGGGGCGGAGCGGTGCGGTGGGCCCTAGTGGCTATCGACGCATTGCTCCGCAATAGGCAAAGCCCGCGCTGGTCACGCCAGTGCCCAGACGGACTGATCCCTTGATAACTGGACTGGCGAGATTATGGATCATAGCTGGTGCACGGTACCTTTTCTCCACTAACACAAACACCTGGACTTATCCAGAAACCACATTTTTTCCGCCTGTGTGGTTTTCCTTGACCCTTAATACAATGCCTTAACACCATATCGTCGCTGACGGGACAAAACCTCCTATGTGAAATATTTTAGCTTAGAACTTTGGCCGGTAAGGTTCTGTCATCTAAGGTGCAATATTGTGTGAATAAAGTCAAGGCATTCTCGGTCTTCATAATGCATGTGCTGCGGGTCAGTATATCTCCAAAAATATTATCACATAGGAGATTTTGTCCCAGCAAGGACGATATACTCAACACAAACTCTGGCCTTGGTAGCATGTTTGACATGGAAGCATGCAGATACTCCTTGTATCACTTCCCACTCCCCCCTGCTATCTCTTTTCGCCTTAGAAATTAATAGCATGTCGGAGACAATGTAGATTAGATCGCCACGCGGAGGGAGCGGGCTTTAACCCCCACTCCACCCAGAAAAAAAAGCTACGATGCATTACCGTACATCGACCTGTCTACACCATACTCCAGCCGCGTAGGGTTCCCCCTATTGAAAATGTGGTCTGGACAGGTGGACTGACGCAGGTCATGAGGTTTCACCTGTGCATGCACAGTCAGTCATTCCCTTTCTACCTTTCACTTGTCTTCCTTGCTTTTAGCATATTCGTTTTTTATTATATTGCGCAGGAGGACTTAATTCCTTACCCTCAGTTTCATGTGCTTTAATATACGGCTTCCCTTAATATTTGTGTTCTGGTAACGAGAATATTATTGTGACTCATAGCACACACAGGAACTGACAACAGTCATTCCCACTAATCAGCACTTTGTAAATAATATGTACATGTAAATTTTCATGGTAACCAGCATGAACAATATTTAGTTCCAGTACAATTTAAAGTGAATGAATACTTCTAAGCTGGCGAATCAATATAATTAAGTTAGTGTTTGTACAAGTGTTTGTTTTTGTACACAACAGTAATACAATAATTCAGAACACAACACGAAATGAATGAAACATTCGATGATGTGTCTGCCTACTGGCTTTCAAAGGAAAGAAACTGACTGTCGATATTGATGGGATGGCGTATTTCCAGTAAACAATTTTTTTGGAATGCACCTCAGGGTGCTAATCCTCAGCATCCCCTTTGCTCTTCCTGGTGCACCTTCTGGATATAAAACGGAATACTGTCCTCTCACCGAACGAATTAGCTGAACGTTTCGGCGTGTTTCGTCACTGTCATGAACATCCCACAACATTTAACGAGCGTCTTTGACTCGCGCAAGCACCGAGCGCCTTAAAGGACTCGACTTGTCTTCCCTTGACAGACAAAAAGTATTTTTGCATATATATTATGCTCGCATTGCTGTTTTACTAATGCGAAATCTGTTGTTAATCGTTCTCTTGCTATGTGACGGATGTTTCTTCTTGATCTTCATCATTATTTGAGTTTTACCTCAGAGCAAAAATTTCCCTTTACGTCGCACGCATGTTGGAGAAGTTTTCCACGGTTGTATACTTAAGTATCAGTTTCACGTTCATGCGCTTCTTCGTAATCTTTGTCACGTATGCGTACTCTCATCATAATTAATCGTATACACACCTCACATTTCAGTACATCATGTGCCAAAAATGCTACTGCTTTCTAGTCGTGATTGCATGCGAGTCGCTTGTTGTTATGTCGACTTCGGAAGATATTTCTGTAACTATAACCCAGTGTTGACCTTATTCATAGATTCCGTTCCTCCGTTTCGATTTAAACTCTGCGGAGCACAGTGGTTGCTGTACACTTTTTCTAGTAAGCTAATTCTAGACATGATATTTTTGGGGAGTTTTCCGTATGAAGTAGGCAAACTGCAGGGAAAATTTTGGCCGTGTAAGTATCAATTTAAGCAGCTTAATTTCAACTGACGCATATGCGTGGTTGCGTCTGGCAATTAAGCACGACTCTACCTCCACCTGCAGGCACTAGTATTAGTTGATATCGAGCCTGCGAGTTAGAGCTGAGTGGTGCTTTCGACGATATCAACAATATTGTGTTTTCCGGACCTCGAAGTAGGATGAGTTTCTCTATCATAAATAATACGCACTTCGATCATCGTTAACCCAGATCCATTACCACTTGAAGAAATGGGCACGTAGCCTGTTACAGTTCTCTGTTTCTTTTCATTATAATTAATTTTCAGTCCCTAATTTATCTCTAGTGAGATATAGTGTAAATAGTACACTGTGCCTCTTCTATAGGTTAGATCAAATTTGTTACTTTTATCAAACTGTCTCAATTTGCTCTTCATATGCCTGTATCCGGTTAGGCTTGAATTTGCTAGCTTTACGTTTACCAATGGTAAAGCACTATTTGAACTTCCCGAACCAATGGTTGGTTGCCCTTAAGCCATCGTCTTTGCAATATGAAAATGAGTGAAGTATGGTCGACGCTGGTAACAGACCTACCACTTGTTATGAATGGTCTGAGGAAGTCGCTGATAGGGTCGGCTGGTGTGGATTTCAGTGGACCAGGCGGGTTGATGTGAAAAAACACTGTCTAGCTCGGTAGGAAAATCAAAGGAAAATTACCTCACTTCGCAATTTCCTACTGTGCCCATCCAGTGACGCCTGGGATTTCTCTGACAACTAATGGGGAGGTTGTTGGCGATTCAACCATCCATCGTATTGAAGATTGAACATATCTCCATAAGGCCTGGATAGCTATGTGTGTTAATACTACACTTTACACAAGACCTGACTAGACACATGTGTTAAACCACGTGCGATGAAACCTCAGTAATAAAACGTAAGCGGTATGAATTAATCTCACGCAGAACGCTAATGAACAACCACAGGATACCGCTTGTCCAAACTCTTTCTAGCTGAAAGGAACGTTATTTCATGATGAAAGCCGTATTTCTGATATCTGATCCAAATAATTACATATATACGAACCAACGATTATCGTAAAAATATCAGGGCATATCCTGCATATCCGCTAAATGCACATTGCTGATACAACTATGCTGGACAAAAGAAAAAAAAATATTCAAGCAGGCAAAACATTTTGTGGTTCTCTAGAAGTAGCTAATGTAATAGAATGGTACTCGTTTTAAATAATTGACATTTAAATCACGCAATAATACAGAAATCAATATCGGCTATTTATGAATAATAACATATCCATTATTACTTCAATAATATAAAAATGAATGTGGGGTATTAATGAAGCTATAAAACAAAAATATTTCATGCAATGGCACCTAATGGAAAATAAATCTTCGACTGAAATTAAAAGTTGCAATCTCGCTCAACCATGCCGGAAATTAAGTTTTATGATGTGGGATTGTTTCATGATTGAAGTGAGCTTGCGAGTGGCAGCTTCCTGTACCAATTTTGTCTCAATAAATATAATTAACTGACGCAGCTCTATTTATAGTGAATGAATAGTTGAGCCTATCAGATGTGCGAAACGTTGATGAGGGATATTATGCGGTTGATCAATATCTGTTACTCTCATTTCTGAATGAAATTTCCTGGAGAGCTGTTCACTTCAGTTTCTACGAAACTAGAAGAATTATCAGTCCATCCATGACTAAATCAGTCGGTCATTCTAATTATGACGTTATGTTTAAGTTATCGGCTGTCCGAAACATAATCAACCTAATGTAAGATCGTAAGATAGGAGGGAAATTCCATAAAATGTCCAATTATACAAATTGGAATATTGCTTACTTACTAGTTCTAAGAATGAAACCACATTCCATTGTGCTAAGGCCTGTATGGGTGTAGGCCTACTAAATAACCGCTGCTCAGCCCGAAGGCCTGCAGATTGAAAGGTAACGCGTGGTCAGTGCGACGAATCCTTTCGACAGTTATTCTTGGCTTCGTAGACCGGAGCCGTTAACTTCCTGACATACAGCTCCTAAGATTGTTCTTCCGTAGGCTGAGTGTACCTCGAACCAGCCCTCGGATGTAGGTAAAAATCCATAACCGGGTCGAGATTTGAACTCGGGTCTCTTGATAAGAGGCAAGCTCGATACCGCTAGACCGAAGGACTGGTGCAATTCGAAGTGATACCTCGTTATGAAGCGTTAAAAAAACGTTAAAATCTTCAGTATCTTTATCTGCGCTTTGATACCCTTTTGAAGATATTCTTCTCTTTCACCGTGACCTTGAAATCAAAAGCCAGTGAAGTACTAGCGATGTGATATTCAGAGGGATATGTTTTCGATTCCTGAGAGATTCGGCGATATTAACTATGCGCGATTCATTCTTGCTCGAGAACGCGGCGTTTGTGTTCTTAATATACTTAACTTTATACAAATCGCCTCGCTATTTACCATCTCAGAAACACGCTATAGTGAATACATCACTCTACATATGATTGCCGTCAGGAAGGGTATCTGGTCGTTAAACTAAGCCAAATCAGACTCAAGTTCCGACCCCAATAAATTAGGAAAAATGCCAGGAAGGAGAAGAATAATTGTTGTTATATACTACTTGCCCCTTAGAATTTTCCTTCAACGTATCTCAGGCTCTTCTGCTCAAACTATTAGGTCTGTCTTCCTTAAGAGGCTGATAATCCCTCTTCTTTTACTTTCCGAAATAAACATTCTACGTAGGAAATACAAAAAATTCTAAGTTCGTTTACTTTCATTTCCTGAAACCAGTTTAAAACTCGTGGCATAACCAGGAATCGAACCTGGATCAGGTATGTCAGAGCTTTTTTTACTAAATCCTGGACTCGGTTGCAACTGTTAAAAACGATGTCAAGTATTGTTCTACACTTCCTCCTTCAGATTTTAACGCCAATGTAGTTCTTTGAGATAATTTAAATGTACAAGAATCTGCTGTCGAGAAGTGAAGGAAATGACAACCATGTAATAACTAACAACCGATGTTGGTCGCACTACTGTTAGGAACGTGGTCGGTCATGGATTACTGCGCTGTTACATCTGCTATTATTGCGACTACAGCGATTAGTTTTGTTTAATGTATTGTCAGGTTTTTGACAAGCAGCATTTTATCCCAAAAAATATAATTATTATCTCTTCCTTTGCCGCTTTTCCCACACTACATTAACTTGATGGGTGTGAACTGTGTTGCATATGTGTACTTGACCCTGTTTTTCGGGCGGATGCCTTTCCTGTCACCAACCCTATGTGGAGGGATGAATACGCTCTTCCATGTTTCTTTGGTGGTTGGTTGTGTGTGTTGTATATACAGTATATGAAGAGATATGTATTAAGACAAACATAGCCACTCAGTCCCAGAATCAAAGGAATTAACCAGACGCGATTAAAATCCCTGGCCCAGTCATGAATCAAATCCGGGACCGTTTGAATGGACGACCAGGACACAGACTATTCAGCCCAGGAACCAGATGTCGTGAAGTATTACAGTAGAGCCTGGGTGTTCGGGCTAATATTTAATGAGTACCAAAAAGTTTAAGTTATACGGTAGATACCTGTGTCGCTTCTTACTAGTCGACCCCCCTTTCCCTAAATGTACCAAACTATAATGTTTTTAAACAAAACCCCTAAATTATACGCAGTTCTGCGAGTGAAGTGAAGTACAACTGGGCGTAGATTCCCATTCTCTACCCACTCATTTAGATCTACAAACCTGGCTCCCTGTTAAATGTCTCCCGTGTTGTCATAGTCAGTTCCCATACATACCCAAATATGTTGGTACCTATTCCTTGGTAATTGGTACCAGCGTAAAAAACTACTACCTTCTCCTTACCCTGTTCCTTTCCTTCAATTTTCTTCATAGTGTGGGTTACCGTAGTCACGTCCTAGTTCATGAACCATGGGCAACGGCTGAGTGACCTAATAAATGGTCTTGAGAGTGGGGATACCAGCTGCCAATTGTTTCATATCGTTATAACTGTTTCATATCGTCTGTGTATATTTACAACCAGTGCATATGTCTCCAGTGTTCCGTGTCCATGAACACACGTCAGTTTAAGCCAGAACTATGTCTTCGTACATTTTATTTCAAAATGTATATATTTCATTCAGTTTTTTTTCACATAGAAACAAGACTATAAAGTCCAAGAACACTCTTAAAGAGCCATGGTTTCATATCATTATAAGTGTTCGTGTCGTGCTTGTATATATTTTTAACCAGTGCATGTGTTTCCAGTGTGCTGTGTTCTGTGAACACAAGACAGTTTAAGCAAGAACTAAGAACTTTTTAAGTTCCAGGTGCTGCTTGCCATGTGAACGTTACATTTCAAGGTAATGTTCTGCAACCCATTGATGTGTTTCCAGGCATTCGCCTTTAGGTACATAATTTTTTTATATTATGATGATTGTTATCAGATTCCCCTTGATTTGATTTTCAAGAAGAACTGATGATGACTCCAAGGAAGTCGAAACCGGTCTTCTTATAATTTAATATACACTGACTGACAGTGACAATGCAACACCAAGGAGGAGTGGTTCGAAAGGGATGAAAGTTGGGGAAAAAACAGAGACGGCACGGACGAATAATTGATGTTTATTTCAAACCGATATGCAGGTTACACAATGCGCACGGCATCGACTCAGTAGGATGTAGGACCACCGCGAGCGGCGATGCACGCAGAAATACGTCGAGGTACAGAGTCAATAAGAGTGCGGATGGTGTCCTGAGGGATGGTTCTCCATTCTCTGTCAACCATTTGCCACAGTTAGTCGTCCGTACGAGGCTGGGGCAGAGTTTGCAAACGGCGTCCAATGAGATCCCACACGTGTTCGATTGGTGAGAGATCCGGAGAGTACGCTGGCCACGGAAGCATCTGTACACCTCGTAGAGCCTGTTGGGAGATGCGAGCAGTGTGTGGGCGGGCATTATCCTGCTGAAACAGAGCATTGGGCAGCCCCTGAAGGTACGGGAGTGCCACCGGCCGCAGCACATGCTGCACGTAGCGGTGGGCATTTAACGTGCCTTGAATACGCACTAGAGGTGACGTGGAATCATACGCAATAGCGCCCCAAACCATGATGCCGCGTTGTCTAGCGGTAGGGCGCTCCACAGTTACTGCCGGATTTGACCTTTCTCCACGCCGACGCCACACTCGTCTGCGGTGACTATCACTGACAGAACAGAAGCGTGACTCATCGGAGAACACGACGTTCCGCCATTCCCTCATCCAAGTCGCTCTAGCCCGGCACCATGCCAGGCGTGCACGTCTATGCTGTGGAGTCAATGGTAGTCTTCTGAGCGGACGCCGCGCCGGGAGTGCAGGCCTCCTTCAACCAATCGACGGGAAATTGTTCTGGTCGATATTGGAACAGCCAGGGTGTCTTGCACATGCTGAAGAATGGCGGTTGACGTGGCGTGCGGGGCTGCCACCGCTTGGCGGTGGATGCGCCGATCCTCGCGTGCTGACGTCACTCGGGCTGCGCCTGGACCCCTCGCACGTGCCACATGTCCCTGCGCCAACCATCTTCGCCACAGGCGCTGCACCGTGGACACATCCCTATGGGTATCGGCTGCGATTTGACGAAGCGACCAACCTTCCCTTCTCAGCCCGATCACCATACCCCTCGTAAAGTCGTCTGTCTGCTGGAAATGCCTCCGTTGACGGCGGCCTGGCATTCTCAGCTATACACGTGCTCTGTGGCACACGACAACACGTTCTACAATGACTGTCGGCTGAGAAATCACGGTACGAAGTGGGCCATTCGCCAACGCCGTGTCCCATTTATCGTTCGCTACGTGCGCAGCACAGCGGCGCATTTCACATCATGAGCATACCTCAGTGACGTCAGTCTACCCTGCAATTGGCATAAAGTTCTGACCACTCCTTCTTGGTGTTGCATTTGCTCTGTCAGTCAGTGTATTTTACAACGTGTTGAACATCCCTCAAACTCTATCATCAATCTGTCAGAATAATTTGCACTTCCCTTAAACTAAATTGTACAGGGGGTATACATTCTCCGTCCTATTAAATTGCGCGCCTTCTATAAGGCCATCTGTTTCTATCAACCAATTAGAAATTTTGTGAATATTTTTTTCTAGCCAATTAAAATTTGGATTGTGTTCAGGCAACCAGCCTATCTGTAAAGAGTTCTACAAACTTCCCCTCAAATTTCTACAAAATCTGAACGCTGTAAGGCTGTATTGTAAATCTTCATCGCTCCTGTTAATCGTGTGCGGCGTTTATTAAGGAGGTATGGGCCACAGGTCGGCGTTCGGAAGGCCCAGACAAAAAACAAGGTAATGGCAGAAATTCATAATATGTGATAGCTCCAGGCAGATAACTTGAGGGGAAGATTTCAAACTTATTTTCTTCGCGTAATGTTCTTATTTCATGGTTTAAATGCAGACCATAAACCCACTGAGGGTTTTAAGAGCTTTTCTAAATGGAGTGCAAGTGTTTCGCTTCCTAGCCTTTTGTTCATGGCCGAACATGTTAAACTCTCTCTGTCTACATTAAGGCCATTTAGAATGGGCACTCATTGCCCCTGTTTAAATTGTAATTGTTTATAGACCAGTGTGTAACAAACCATTGAGCAGAAGTGACTGTAAATTCGATATTTGGAGTTTGTCAGGCATAACATTGTAAGAACTTGTGCCTCTGAGAGGCTGGACTAGATTAAATTTTGGAGCTCAAACTCCCAGATCAGGGATGGCGAACCTTTTCCTACTAGTGTGCCATTTTAAGGCTGGTTTATTATTTTCAACTGTTGACAGTGCCACTTGTTATTTTCCTTTACGGAATGGCTACAACCTACAACATCCCCCCCCGCGACTTCGTATCCAAATTCCCAATTATGTTACATAATATGATATTTATTTTATTTATTTACTGATTTATTTATTTATTAGATATTGTGCCATTTCACTGTTATAAGAAGTTCCGTCCGTAAGAAGGACAAAGATGGAGTCCAGGTCTCCGAGAATAATTAACGTCAAAATGTCTGATGATACCGCGAGCGAAAGCAAAAGTATTTACCCTAGGCGCTAGAGAAAAGAATTTAGATCCAGAAGGCAGTGAAAAAGAACGAATGGGAAGATTGTTACTAACAATTATTGAAGAAAAAATAAGAAAACGAGATTGAATTGCTACTTCTAAATCAGAGTCGATGACGGAAAGCTACTACGTCAGAGTTTAAAGAGGGTATCGACAAGAGATCAGTTCAGCGGGAACAAAGAACAGGTTTATTGGAAGCTGCGTCGCAAATCAAGCAGAAGATTATTAATTTCGTTCCGCGAACTTTAAGATACGTGGAAACTCAAGCATAAGCTACGACAAGCTTACGTCACGGCAGTCTCTGCTGACGTATTACTCGATATCACCCAAGTTAAAGAACTACAGAAGTGGGAATCCTATAATAACTCCTGGACAGATAAAGGAAAGAAAATCTGTTCATTTCAAGTCATAGAATTATACTACCCAAACAGTATTATTTGTCAAGTAGATCAACTCTTTCAAAGAAAGCAATCTTTCGCATTAAGCAGATTACCACAGCGGTTCATGATGGCAATGCTAATTGATTCTGTTTGCTATTCTATTCCAACTAGTCCAGAGATGAGCAAGATGTTCTAAGAAGATGATAGGCCAGACTGCCCAAATGGGTGCCGTCGGATGACGTTGCCTGCCGAGAAATGACTAAGCCCAGAGGAGAATTATGCCAGTATTTCCCATTCACCTAGGGAAATAAAAGGGAGGCGTATCCGTATGTCCTGTCAGCTGGACATATGCCGACGACTGGAGCTGCTGAATTCAGATAAGTCTTACTTTTAAATTAGTGTAGTAATGTTTTATATTCATATGTAAGTGTAATATGATTTGTTAATTTGTTCCGTGCGAAATAATGAAGCGACGAAAGTGGTGTATTGAATTAGAGCAAAGGTGGATAGGTAATCTTCGTATGTGAATGACAAATCCATAGATAGGTAGTCAATCAGTGATGAAAGCCTACGTTCGAGATGTGATCCATGTAGTGTGAAATACTGAGTTTGTTAAGGTGACAGTGAATTGTATGCTATGTCAAAGAGAGATTTAGGTACGCGTGTACGTTGGTTATGACCAAAGAATGTCAAGTTAGGAACCAGCAGTAGGATATGCTTGCTAAATAGACAGATGTGTTTACAATAATTTAAGGTTATGACGGAATTAAGGTCATAATGTCGTGAAAAATGTCCATGAACCGTGAGTAAAATAATAAAGGCCACGATTAAATGAAGTGGACACGTATTTAGTAAAGGAGACGGAATAAATGTTTGGAGGTATAATAATGATTATTTTAAGAGAAGTTGATATAAGATTGATAATTTAGAATGGTGGTAGTTATCGATTCTTCGCGAGTTTGAGCACGGTGATGTAGTAGTGGACTTAATGGTTTTCAAGTTGAGTTTTTACTAAGTGGAAATGAATATGTAGCATTTATATGTACTATTTCTCTTACGAGCAAGCATGAAAAAGTTCAAGTAAGATTGGAGTGACACCTGTTGGTTAGCGTACGTACTTGGCAGTGCCAACGAAGTTTCAGTTAGGAGGATGAACTAAACACATGCACTGTGTCACAGATGTTTTCTAATTCTGATCTATTCTCAGGCGAAAGGAAATGTAGTAACTTCTTAGGCAACATCCTATCACTGATGATTGACTGAAAATGTATGAATTGTATTTTATGGTCGAGTCTTCGCACAAGGCAGACCACCTTAGCTAGTATACGTCAGATGAGACTAGTAGAGTAATTGTTAGAATATATATATAATGTCGCAGGTATGTTCAATTTAAAATAATGAGAAGATTCAGATCTTAGAGTTGTATGTGGAACTTACTGGTACTTATTGAACCATTTATAAAATTACATTAATTTAAAAGAGGACTTATCAATATTCACGCAGAAGAAGAAGAGAAATAAGAAGCATGAATACTCAGAATTGTAACCAGTTTTTTGTAGAAAAATTTGGGAACTATCCTCCCAAGTTGACATTTACAGGTATCTACTGATATGTTGTGAGAGATAGGAATAATTGTAGGTCAGCAGATTAATATGAGCTCCAAGTAAGAGCCAGTAATTTAACAGAGACTTCATAGGTAACAGAGGAGAATTCCAATTCATGAGATATGGTTCTAGGCCTAAAATGCGTCCTGAATATCAAGAAACCGCCCTCAGTCTACCCTTTAGCTTGTAAGATAGCATATTGTAAATATTTTTCTTTGCTAGGGTGCACCCAAATAAGTTTTAATTATCCCGCTATGTTTTAATTACCCATACAAGTTTTAATTACTCAAATATGTTCTAAACTATTTCACAAGTTTTAATTACCCAAACATATTTAACTTAATTGTTTCAGTCTATTAATTTTTCACTTTATTTCGATTTGATCATTTCTTTAAAAGTCTAAGATGGTGAGTTCGACATCTTTGGACTTTTGATTTTTAATTTGTTAATTGCGAGCTGAATTATAATAAGGTTCAGTTAAATAATTGGTTATACGGACTTCAATAATTTGCCGTATATTACATTCTGTCCTTGATTTTTGGGTCAATCAAGATTTAAGCACTTAGTGCAATAGATTTCAATAGATTCATTTTAAAGGATGACTAACTCAAATAGCATTTCTTATATAATGCATAGTGAGTGTCGAACGTGTCGATTACCGGCGGATTGAAGATGAACGTCGCTTGCATATATGTTTACCCGATACTGACATTTCTTCGATTTCTCCTTACGCCAGAAATGTGGAAGTGTTGATTGAAATGTTGATATGGAGAGAGGCTAAGACAGGAAATAAATGGTTGGTTATGCATTCGGGTAGAAGAAATAGATAGACTTAACAAATTAAGGCCATGTTCGCTAGAGATGGGCGAAATAATCAGATGTTCATGCAGTTTCCTCTATTAGAAATTCTTTAGGGAGGATAGCATAACATTCGACCTTTGGATTGAAACAAGTATATAATAAATAAAATAAGTAAAACTTAAACAGTTCTTTCAATGTGTATCGTAGCGTAGAGACTTAGATTTAAGTGGATGAACGCTGCAACATCTTGGTAGCGTAAGAAATTCAATAAGCAACGTTTGAGAGTTGTTTCTATGTGTAATTTAAGGTTTCTTTGGCTCCATAGGATATGTCTTTCTCATATTCGGAACTCATAGCCCAAATGATGGAATTATGTTAGTCAGAAGGATCGTAGTTAAGCTAGCCTGGATCTTATGCGTCCTCTCAGGGAGCCGGGAACGGCGCAATATATATCTTGTAAATACATTCGATTAGTACATGTTCCGTGGTCTATTTTGTAAATACTGCCCAAAAATACATTTTTAAATATGTAAGTTTTGAAAATACCTATTATTATTTGTAAATAAATAATAAGCTCCCATTGTAACACACTTCGCCATTAAATATTACTACCGGGCGAGTTGGTCGCGCGGTTAGGGGCGCGCAGCCGTGAGCTTGCATCCAGGAGATAGTGGGTTCGAGCCCCACTGACGGCAGCCCTGAAGATGATTTTCTGTGGTTTCCCATTTTCACACAAGGCAAATGGTGGGGTTGTATCTTGGCAGCCCTGATTTCCGTGGTTTCCCATTTTCACACCCGGCAAATGCTGGGATTGTATTTCAACTAAAGCCACGGCGCTTTCCTTCCCACTCGTAAGCCTTTCCTCTCCCATCGTCGCCATACGACCTATCTGCGTCGGTGCGACGTAAAACAAGTTGTAAAAGAATAAATATGAATAGATATAAATATTGCTAATGGATTTCACTTCCTCAATTAGCTTCATTATCTTTCCATGTTGTTGCAGTTCGTACGCTCAACATTTTAACTCATTTCTACCTCATCACATTTCCGCAAGGAAATCAGAAAAAAAAACAGCTATCCTTGCTTGGAAGGTCACATCCATACTTTCATCCAAACATATTGCATACATCTGGGAGTTATCCAAATTAGCTTTCAATTGCTCCGAAACTTCTTCACTCATTCTTCTTATTATATCCTTGACAGCAGTTCAGCTGGCTGGCATTCCTTTAATTCTGCTAATTATTTGTTGTTTGTTAGGGAAGTTTTCAAATAATTTGTCGGACATCAATAAGAAAGTTTATTTCAAAAACTTTTCGTCAGGAACCGGTTCCCCATGCATTCTGTACTATGCAGTGAGTCAGATGGAAAGTCGGTAGATGCAGAGTGGGTCTCCGCGCATAAGTGGCCATGGCTGGTCCGTGGTCCAACAGATCTGCACTCTGACCGGCCAACCGAGCAGAGGAGGGGTGGTCACAGCTCTACCGTGGCTCTACCCTCTGCATTCGGGAGACGAAACAGGACTGGCCCCAACCGTCGGCTGTCCTGAGAATTGTTTCCTGTTGTTTTCAATTCTGCTGCACTAAGACGAATGCCGGGACAGTTCCTAGTACAGTGGAACCTTGGATTGCGAGCATAATTCGTTCCGGCAACATGCTCGTAATCCAAATCGCTCGTATATCAAAGCAAATTTTTCCCATAAGAAACTATTGAAGCTCGGATGATTCGTCCACAACACAAAAATATTTATTCGCATAACATTTCTAAAATAAAATACACTGACTGACAGTGACAATGCAACACCAAGGAGGAGTGGTTCGAAAGGGATGAAAGTTGGAGAAAAAACAGAGACGGCACGGACGAATAATTGATGTTTATTTCAAACCGATATGCAGGTTACACAATGCGCACGGCATCGACTCAGTAGGATGTAGGACCACCGCGAGCGGCGATGCACGCAGAAACACGTCGAGGTACAGAGTCAATAAGAGTGCGGATGGTGTCTTGAGGGATGGTTCTCCATTCTCTGTCAACCATTTGCCACAGTTGGTCGTCCGTACGAGGCTGGGGCAGAGTTTGCAAACGGCGTCCAATGAGATCCCACATGTGTTCGATTGGTGAGAGATCCGGAGAGTACGCTGGCCACGGAAGCATCTGTACACCTCGTAGAGCCTGTTGGGAGATGCGAGCAGTGTGTGGGCGGGCATTATCCTGCTGAAACAGAGCATTGGGCAGCCCCTGAAGGTACGGGAGTGCCACCGGCCGCAGCACATGCTGCACGTAGCGGTGGGCATTTAACGTGCTTTGAATACGCACTAGAGGTGACGTGGAATCATACGCAATAGCGCCCCAAACCATGATGCCGCGTTGTCTAGCGGTAGGGCGCTCCACAGTTACTGCCGGATTTGACCTTTCTCCACGCCGACGCCACACTCGTCTGCGGTGACTATCACTGACAGAACAGAAGCGTGACTCATCGGAGAACACGACGTTCCGCCATTCCCTCATCCAAGTCGCTCTAGCCCGGCACCATGCCAGGCGTGCACGTCTATGCTGTGGAGTCAATGGTAGTCTTCTGAGCGGACGCCGGGAGTGCAGGCCTCCTTCAACCAATCGACGGGAAATTGTTCTGGTCGATATTGGAACAGCCAGGGTGTCTTGCACATGCTGAAGAATGGCGGTTGACGTGGCGTGCGGGGCTGCCACCGCTTGGCGGTGGATGCGCCGATCCTCGCGTGCTGACGTCACTCGGGCTGCGCCTGGACCCCTCGCACGTGCCACATGTCCCTGCGCCAACCATCTTCGCCACAGGCGCTGCACCGTGGACACATTCCTATGGGTATCGGCTGCGATTTGACGAAGCGACCAACCTGCCCTTCTCAGCCCGATCACCATACCCCTCGTAAAGTCGTCTGTCTGCTGGAAATGCCTCCGTTGACGGCGGCCTGGCATTCTTAGCTATACACGTGTCCTGTGGCACACGACAACACGTTCTACAATGACTGTCGGCTGAGAAATCACGGTACGAAGTGGGCCATTCGCCAACGCCGTGTCCCATTTATCGTTCGCTACGTGCGCAGCACAGCGGCGCATTTCACATCATGAGCATACCTCAGTGACGTCAGTCTACCCTGCAATTGGC
The DNA here is from genome assembly GCF_040414725.1 of Anabrus simplex. Taxonomy (NCBI): domain Eukaryota; kingdom Metazoa; phylum Arthropoda; class Insecta; order Orthoptera; family Tettigoniidae; genus Anabrus; species Anabrus simplex. The sequence goes on along the minus strand of NC_090265.1, from coordinate 468,384,470 downwards.
ATAAAGTTCTGACCACTCCTTCTTGGTGTTGCATTTGCTCTGTCAGTCAGTGTATAACGTAAAACAATTAAACTGCACTTTACCTTACAACAGAATCATTGTTGGTGTGAGGGAGGCGAGAGATGACATGAGAAGTGTTACTGTGTAGCACGAATTTCACTAACGCAATCACTGCTATTGGATGGATCATTGGAAGTGTTTTATTTTCGTGCAAATTTAACGAGGAACCTGTCCAATGACTGTTGCCTTTCCCTCTTTTTAAGGATTTCACGAAAATGTGACATTGCATTGTCATTGAACAGATTCATCCACTGTAATCATCTCCTTCTTCCGACCGAATTCTTTTTTAGCCTTCTTTTCGTTCACAGGGCCCATCGTTGCAGAACAGTTATATCACAGATGACAGAAACAGAACATGTACACTCGTACGGTGTTGATTATGCGAGCGAGGCACGCCAACTGAAGTCCAGCGCGGGAAATGATTACACACACTCTCCCAGGAAAGAGAGTGGCAGAGGGAGGGGAAAACAAAGGCACAGGGGAGGCGGAAACGTACGTACACGTGCCGCTCGTATTGCGAAACCTCACTTGCTTATTATGTTACAATTTATTTAAAATAGTTGCTCGTCTTGCAAAACACTCGTAGACCAAGCTACTCGCAATCCGAGGTTCCATTGTATAGGGCACGGCCACATACCCCCTCACCTTCTCAGAGCATCTCCTTCACCGTAACAAATCTCCCGGCCTCAGAGACGGCGTCACCCTCTAAGAGACCCGCCTCCCCCTTCAGGGGAGGAATGAAAACATTTAGTAGTAGTACAGATGGAATCAGCCGCATTGTCCGGAAAGATGGCACAGAAAACTATTTTGTTCTGTGTAATGTTTAATATTTTGTGACACGAACCCTCTTCGTTCTTCATTTGGCATGGAACAAGCATTTGAATGATTAGTCTCAAAATAGCGCTTTACTTTAAATGTGGGTAGTACAATTGTTTTAGACCAAAGGCAACACATCTTTCCATCAGTCCAAAATCCCTTGTCCACTGTTTTCGAAAAATCCGGTCGCTACCTTTGTTAAGTTTCTGTTCTTTTCGGCACCGAAAACATGTTTGCAAGGTCCGTATACAAAACCAGCAGAAAACGACACTGTTATCTCACTTGACTTTCGGACCTATCAGTGTAACAGTGTTGCTATATTGCACGTCCGGATGGAACTAGTATTTAGATTTTTCGATATTTATTTCTTACACGTGAAACACTATAAGATATGTATTGTCTGTAGTACAGGGCGTATATATAAATATTATTATGTTCATGTGGCGTAGCACCGAAATCATGGCATAGGTTCGCCATCCCTGTCCTAGACGATGTGAGTAAGTGGAGCTATAATGCTCATCCTTTGTATATTATCGTGTTGATAATTCTCTCTAGTTCTTGTACCTGATTTTTGGGACTTACAGTCCGCTGTTGTTATCAGAGCTCTCGAGCTCATTGTTATTCTATTTAACTGCTGTTTGTTTCAAATATTCTATCTATCAATTTTTAAAATATAGTTGGAGACAAATCATGACGACCTCACCTCACACCACTACTTTGCAGCGACAGCTCGGTGTCTATTAGCGACTTAAAAGGATTTACTACCTCTACTGCAGCCAGAGTTGCCAAATCAGCTACTGCACTCTACACGAAGAAAGGGTAAATACTACAGAGAGTGAGGAAGAAAGTGGTTTGGCAGCTTCTCCAAAACAAACAAGGATCACTTAGATCTTCTTAACTCAGCAGGATGCAGGGTGTGATTGACTGCTGGTTTCCAGCTCGCTTCTAGGAACTGAGGCCTTCATGTTTTGTCCCCAACTATAAAATAAAAAGGGAAGGAAAGGAAAGGAATACAATTTTATAATTTAGTGCTTTCACTTATGCTCTGGTCATATCATTGCCCGCCCATTCACCCCGGCATTTTCTTACACCGTATCATAAATAATAGTCTTCATCAATCTATCAGTATAGTTTGTACATTCCTTAAACCAAATAATAATCATCATCAATTTATACGTATAATTTACCTATCCGACGGGTCCTTACTATTTGGTAGAAATGTTATACAATCTGCATCTCCATTCTTACCGTTTAAGCACGTATTAACAGCTGATAGGAACACGTGACTACCTGTTATTTTGATCATCATCATCAACAACAACAACAACAATAGAGGTGACGTCGGGCTGTCATCTCCAGGTTACAGATATAACGTCACGCGGCGCGGCTAGCCCCAGGAAAGCTGTCGCTCCGTGGGATTGGATAGGTCAAATAATATATCGGTTTTCTAGTGTACATTTTAATTACGTCAGTACTGCCAACTGCAGACGATATATTTCCTTCAGGAATGAATTAATTATTCTGTCGTATCCATTCTCCATTCTTACGAATTGTTTTACTCCCATTCAGCTTTACATTACTGGAGTACATGGCAGAGATTTCTATATTTTGAGTCGATGCTCGAGAGTAGTATTATTACCTTGTTAAATGCGAAGATAATACTAATAATAATATTATTAATTTTTCATTCCATACTAACTACTTTCACGGTTTTCGGAGACGACATGGTACCCAAAGGATTGCTTTTACGCGCCAATAAGTCTAACGACACGAGGCTGACGTATTTGAGCATCTTCAAATACCACCGGACCGAGCCAGGATCGAACATGCCAAGCTGGGTTCAGAAATCCAGTGCTCTACCGACTGAGCTACTTAGTCCGGCACGAAGAGACTACATGGAATTTCTTAAGTTTGAGAATCCTAGTATGTTTGACGCTTAATTTGGGGCTAGTTACATCCTGATTATCATTCTTATTTTATAACCCTTATGGTTATGTTCTCCGGTAATTTATGCTGTTATGTCCCCAGTGGTCTGGCTCCTTCGCTGATTGGTCAGCATAGAGACCTGGTTTACAGAAGGGCCCGGGCTGGTTTGGGGACTTTTAGCTACGTCTGATTAATTCCATTGACTCGGGTACTGGGTGTTTGAGTTTATCCCAATGCACACCTCTTCATACCATGCTATCAACCACCACAGAAGAACGTAATGTTGAATACATCCTTCTATATAGGTTTGGTGTCAGGAAGGACATCCGGCTAGACTAAAGGGCCAAGTCCACATTCCATTACACACCACGGTGTGGGGAAAGAAGCGAAAGAAGACATTGTGTCCCTAGTAGTAATTTAATTAGTGAATCTGTAATTATTCTGGATACGAACTGGAAATGGTAAACCTAGAAAAAAAACGCAAATATCACTAGTGTATTTTAGATATTGTTATAATGGTGATAATGCCTATGCCAAAATAGTTCCAGTTTCTCGAACAAGAATGGAGATCACCGCCATATGCCTACATATCTGTACTGTTAATAAAAATGGTATGGTGTTTGTTTGTTTGTTTGTTTGTTTGTTTGTTTGTTTGTTTGTTTGTTTGTTTGTTTGTTTGTTTGTTTGTTTGTTTGTTTGTTTGTTTGTTTGTTTGTTTGTTTGTTCCGGATAAGCTCGAAAATTACTGGACCGCCCGGGATGAAATTTAGTAAGGATTTAGCTTTAAATCCCGAGTCACGCAAGGAATACTTTTGATTTTGATATTTTTCACTGTTTTGAACTAGTGGAAGATTTTACAGGGGTGTATCCCAAATATGAGCTACTTTTGCCCTAAATCAACTAAAGTAACGGGTGGTTTTTGGCTATGGTTGCCTTTAGTAATGAACGAAAATGTATGCAAACTCATTTCGCGCGTAAGTAGGGATGGCGTGAAGCAATGGGAAAGGATATAATCACCGGGCGATTTGGCCGTGCGGTTAGGGGCGCGCAGCTGTGAGCTCGCATCTGGGAGATAGTGAGTTCGAACCCCACTGTCGGCAGCCCTGAATATGGTTTTCCGTGGTTTCCCATTTTCACACCAGGCAAAGGCTGGGGCAGTACCTTAATTAAGGCCACGGCCGCTTCCTTCCCATTCCTAGGCCTTTCCTCTCCCATCGTTGCCATAAGACCTCTCTGTGTCGGTGCGACGTTAAGCAAATGGCAAAAAAAAAGAAGATATAATCAGCGATCTGCAAAAAATTTCGTTTCTTGGTGACAAAAAGCAAACATATAACAATGGACCATTAATGTATACGATTTTTACGTTATGTGACCTACACCTCCTTACTTTACGCACTCGTATTAAAAGTCTCGCTTCGTAAACTTGTACTTTGCGCACTTTTTATCGCGAAGAAAATATGAATCATTATTTTAAAGCATCTATTAAACTACAATAACATCCTTTCATTTCGTTTTCCGTCTTCCGTTTCGTTCGTATACTGTGCATCGCGTAGAATTTAGAACATCATACTGTAATATTACAAGTGATCAGCTTTAACAGCTTCATTTCAAGTAATACTAATCCCGTATTGACTATAATTAATCAATGAATATTCAAGATAAACTTAAATATTATAATTGAGCGGTCCGCCTATTCAATACAATATATAATTTATTAATATCTAGGACATGTTTCGTCCCCTAAGGGACATCATCAGCTAATAACAAATTAACATTAATATATCAGTAATAAATATTAAAATTGGAAAGACACATTAAAACTTTTGACAATTTAAAATAAGATCTTCAAATTTTGTTAAAACTGTAAGTCATAAGACAGGTAAAACAGTCAAATTGTCCATGAAATTATAATATTTAAGTTTACCTTGAATATTCATTGATTGATCATACTGTAATGTAGTGTCATTTCGGCTTCTTAACATTGCAACTGTTAATGTTATCTAAATGGTTGATATACGGTTGAAGAAGCGAATTATGAAAATTTTCTTTGAAATTAGTACGAAGGCAAAACTCACAGGATGGTTACTTTTCCAAGTGTTCAAGAAGATAATTTAAAAATATCCCAAATCCTAAGTGATTTAAATGATGGGTAGTTTTGAAAACATGTTATTACTTCCTTGTTCTAGGTGTTCAATGACACGTATTTTAAAATGTTCCAAACCTAATCGGTTTAAATGACGATTAGCTTCGAAAATAAGAACATTTATTCGTCCAAACCTGTTCGTTGTACGGTGAAAATGTTGGTGAACACACGTTGAGTGGTAGTGGTGTGCGCCATTAAGTGTTTAAATCGGGTTTATCACTACGGAATAAAATTAGTATAACTCACGACACCGTTGTGCTAGATTGTCGTGAGTCTTAACGTTACAATTGTCTCGTAGAACTCTATCATACGGGACATCACAATTCCCATTACTTTTTTTTTTTTGCTAGTTGTTTTACGTCGCACCGACACAGACAGGTCTTATGGCGACGATGGGACAGGGAATGGCTAGGAGTGGGTAGGAAGCGGCCGTGGCCTTAATTAAGGTACAGCCCCAGCATTTGCCTGGTGTGAAAATGGGAAACCACGGAAAACCATTTTCAGGGCTGCCGACAGTGGGGTTCGAACCTACTATCTCCCGAATACTTGATACTGGCCACACTTAAGCGACTACAGCTATCGATCTCGGTCCATTAATTTGTGACCAGACTAGTTGAAAATTTGAAAGCTTTGCTAAATTTTCAAAATGTCTGTCATTGGTCTAAATGGTTTAGAAACTACCATAAACACGGTCAAGAGTATAGGGGGGAATTCTGAGGAATTGAGTTAAGTCGAGGTAGTCTGCAACAGAACGTGCCAGAGAGTACCTGCAGCACATCCACCGCGTCTGTGGACTGCGAGTCGCTGGGACCACTCGCAGACCATTTCGTACCACCAGCAGCTCATGGAGGAGTGGGAGAGAGGAAAGGTGTGTCGGACGACCAAGTTGGGCAGGATTTGGCAAGGTGACACTCAGTACTTCGATTTTATGTTCATAGACAATGAGTTTGAGTACGATTGTGATGTGTGTTACAGGCTTTGGTAAAGGAAGGACTTAAGACCCCGAATATCTCGGGCAATAGAGGTGCTGAGCGCCGAGTTTGTCTTCGAAATTGAAGTCGCTTTGTCTCCACTCGTACATCCACTACGCTGGACAACACATTCATAGACTTCAACTTCGCATTCAGCATGTCCATCAAACATATGCCTTACGTGAGTAACTTCTCATACCATCGGTCTGTCATCAACAAGACCATCCTCTAACGTTCCTCTTCATAGATTGCCTTTTTACCACTTACTCAATAATAGATAGATTAATCTATAGCAATTTTAAAATCGTGCTCAATCAATATTCTTATTACACATTTCTCTTTCTACTTAATAATTTCTGTCAGAAAGACGTATTATCAGTAATAAACCTTGCTGCCACACCTCTTCCTTCACACTCCGATCGTTTTTATTATGCAAGTTCTTCAGAATCATCTTGCCTTTTCTTGAATTATTAACACAAATATCAACTCCCTTTACAGTATCGTCGTTAGGAAAATGTGCTCCACACCCAAATGATATGCATCAACATTTATGTTTCACGCCTGCAGACGAGTTGACGTATAGTAGTAGTTGTACGAGCTCCCGTCTGCTTCTGTACGCCATCTTGTTGGACGAATTCCGAGGAAGCACACCTGACACTCTTTTCTTTTTCTTTTGCTAGCTGTTTTAACTGATAGGTTTCCGATGGTGCTGGGAAGGGAAATGACATATAAGAATATAGTGGCCGTGTCCTTAAATACAGACACGGCATTTTCTGGTGTGAAAATGTAAAACATGAAAAATCTCTTTGTGTTTGCCAATGGAGAGTGTCGAAACTACCATCTCCCGAACGTAACATTATATTTACACAACCTGAACTCTGTAACCAGCTCACACGTAGGATAGTGACATCATTTAAACATTCACGTGTTAATAATCACGATCCTATAGATGTTTGGGAAACGTGAAACATGAATATATGAACCGAAATACCGTTCACAATGTTTACATCAATCGTAATCCTTGTATTGATGGAAATGAGAATAGAATATGGAACTGTTCATGAATATATAAGCCACGAATTACCACTGTGCCTCACGACGACGCAGTGAGTACCCTGTCGAAGTGTTATATTAGATATGGATTATTTTTATGTAAACTAACTTTCTTCCTTATTCATCCCCCATATTAATTGAAAAAAGAAAGATTAGTCGAATATTATCATTCTTATCATATATACATAATATGTTATTTATTCTGTATCAGATTCGATGTTGTGATGCTTTACAACTAGAAATTACAAAGGAGATCTTCAATATGAAAATCTTCAGTTTCTCGAATAATAATTTGTATCGTGACCATTGTATTTATAAGAATTTGCTATGGTTCAAGGAATAACAACTCACATACCCATTGTACGTGACATTTGATAGAGAATTTGGACAGCGTCTGACATTTGGAGCCGATGACCACACCCCTTAAAAAGGTATTCATTGATTCTTCATTGACTTTTTTGTATAGAATGGCCTTTGGTTATACACCATTTGGCCAGCTGGTAGTGTTAAGGATAAGGATGGTGCTATGTCTTCTCGCCATGAGGTCAGTCATGGCATTACTACAGGGTGGGAAGGCCATGGTAGAAAGGTAGTAGTTAATGGGGTGTCACAGTTAGGAGATTATCTTTATTAATTACTTCAGTTGGTGGCTTCTGCATCAGGGTTTATAGAGTTAGATTGGTGTCTTGTAGAAACTGGATCAGTACTGTGTAGATTTTGCTATCGTGGTCTTGAAGAAGAATGTTAACATTTGTGGGGAATGGGATACGTAATGACCGAAGCTGTGCGAGTAACTTTGTTCGTTGTTGCTCATACCTGGAACAAGAAAAGGCTATGTGATTCAGATCCGCACCATCGTAATCGTCATGTGGGCAAACTTTCGAGGTACTCACTCCGATGCGGTGGAGGTGGTGAGGGTAGCATCCGTGTCCAAGCCTCATCCGGATGATGGTTGTTAGATGTCTCCTTGCAATATTGTATCTCCAGAACCAGGGTTTTGAGGTATTGTTGTGTGCAGTGTTGCGTAATGTGTTCCTCTGTGGTGGCTGGTTCTTGCCCATTTATCTTTCCACTGGGTATAGGCTCTTCTTTTGACTAGCGGAATAAAGTCAGTATATGGAAGCTGTATCCCTTGAAACATGCCACTGAGTATACTTCCTTTCGCGAGATGATCGACAACTTCATTGTATCTTATTTCACTGTGTCCTTTTATCCACAGAAAGTGGATTTGGCTACCGGACGTTTTAGCTTCTTGAATCTGTTGAAGTAAATCATAAATGTAAGGATTTGTGGTACTGTTTTGAGTTGGATGTTGCAGTTTTTCTAAGACGCTTCTCGCGTCGGTGAGGATGAGTATGTTCTGAAAATGGTAAGAGAGACCATATTTGACGGCAGCAATGATGGCTTGACTTTCGTTCTTATAGGGTAAAGTAATATCTCTTTTCGAATACTGTATTACAACACAGGGGGGAATTAACGGAATAAATGGCGTAAAATTAACTCTTTATGATTACAGTTATTATAATAATATTGGTTTTTCGTTCCACTAGTTACTTTCATGGTTTTTTGACACGCCGATAAGTTGCAATTTTGTCTGACAGGAGTTCGTTTATATGCTGGTAAATCTTCCGGATCGGGCGAGTTGGCCGTGCGCGTAGAGGCGCGCGGCTGTGAGCTTGCATCCGGGAGATAGTAGGTTCGAATCCCACTATCGGCAGCCCTGAAAATGGTTTTCCGTGGTTTCCCATTTTCACACCAGGCAAATGCTGGGGCTGTACCTTAATTAAGGCCACGGCCGCTTCCTTCCAACTCCTAAGCCTTTCATACCCCATCGTCGCCATAAGACCTATCTGTGTCGGTGCGACGTAAAGCCCCTAGCAAGAAAAGAAAATCTTCCGACACGAGGTTGGAGTAATTTAATACCCACCTACAAATGCCACCGACTGAGGCGGGAAAACGCCCCCACCACCCTACCCCACCCAAACTTGGGGGGTCAGAACGCTTACGCTTCTATTGTTTGCGCTACTCAGTCCTGGTATTTTGATTACATTTTGAGTGTTAACTTCCAGAGTCGTCGTTTAATAACGTAATATAAAAACCGGTCGAAAGGACCAGCCATCTTAGTAAGATGACACCTGCGTATTATTATTACATACATACATTATCATTATAGACTGGTATGCCTTTCAGCGTTCAGTCTGCAAGCCTCTGAGAACTTCCTAAACGTAGCCACAATCCTCGATTTGCAACTAGTGTTGTGGCCTCATTTAGTTCTATACCTCTTATAATTAAATCGTTAGAAACTGAGTCTAACCATCGTCGTCTTGGTCTCCCTCTACTTCTCTTACCCTCCATAGCAGAGTCCATTATTCTCCTAGGTAACCTATCCTCCTCCATTCGCCTCACATGGTCCCACCACCGAAGCCGGTTTATGCGTACAGCTTCATCCATCGAGTTCATTCCTAAATTAGCCTTTATCTCCTCATTCCGAGTACCCTCCTGCCATTGTTCCCACTATTATTATTATTATTATTATTATTATTATTATTATTATTATTATTATTATTATTATTATTATTATTATTATTGGCAGTAACGAGGAAACCATCCAAGAAGATAGTGCAAAGTTTAGAAGCTAACAGCAAACATAAATTTGCAGAGAAACTCAAAAGGAAATATACAGGATGGACAAAAGAACGCAGAAAAGAACTCAGTGAATGAATGAAGAGACTTTGGAGAAAAAAGAAAAAAAACATCGTACTAAGTAAGTTTAAACGCGTTCCTTAGTGGGCATAACAATTCAAGAACTCTATTGACGACAGCGCGAACATCTATTAATCGGTAGAGACCTCAACAGCCATGACAAATGTTAGTTAGGTAAATGTGGAAATCGTACAGACGTAAACAACACCATTGGATATACGCAAGTGGAGATCACTCTAACTAATGCTACTTTAGTTCCTCACGACAGGAAACACAAACCTGAAAAAAATAGCATTTTGATCCTTATCTCTTTACCCACTGTAGCAAATACAGGTGAATATCGGCACGGGCGCCTCGTTTAAGAAATCTCTGAAACCTGTATTTTAATTTTGTTTGTAAAACATAAAGATTCTGTAATGTAATATTACACATTTTTCTTCAGGAGGGCATACGTAAAATTAATTTCCGTGAAGAATAAATTGGGTGCATGGAGAGGAATTATTACAAATATGTAAAATATTGCTTAAGCTATTAGCGATATCCCTCAAGAAAATATTCCTAAGACAGTGCTATTCTACTACAATTCATCATTTGTGCTACTATGTGTCGGGCTGAAGTATTTTCCGCACTTCGAACTTTTTTATAACGGAGTTAGTATGTAGATACTGTTCATCACTGATCTTGGTATTTTCCGGGCTGAGTGGCTCAGACGGTTGAGGCGCTGGCCTTCTGACCCCAACTTGGCAGATTCGATCCTGGCTCAGTCCGGTGGTATTTGAAGGCGCTCAAATACGACAGCCTCGTGTCGGTAGATTTACTGGCACCTAAAATAACTCCTGCGGGACAAAATTCCGGCACCTCGGCGTCTGCGAAAACCGAAATAGAAGTTAGTGGGACGTAAAGCCAATAACATTATTATTATTATTATTATTATTATTATTATTATTATTATTATTATTATTATTATTATTTTGCTATGGGCTTTACGTCGCACCGACACAGATAGGTCTTATGGCGACGATGGGATAGGAAAGGCCTAGGAGTTGGAAGGAAGCGGCCGTGGCCTTAATTAAGGTACAGCCCCAGCATTTGCCTGGTGTGAAAATGGGAAACCACGGAAAACCATTTTCAGGGCTGCCGATAGTGGGATTCGAACCTACTATCTCCCGGATGCAAGCTCACAGCCGCGCGCCTCTACGCGCACGGCCAACTCGCCCGGTATTATTATTATTATTATTACTATTATTATTATTATTATTTGATCTTGGTATTTAAAACTGTACCAAGCTTTTCATCTTATTAAGGTCGTGCCCAGTGCATGCGATGTTATGCTGAAAATATCTTGCGTACAGAACAAAAGACCCGGACGATGGGTGTCCAGAACATTTCTCCAATCACATTACAATAGTAGTACTTGTTGATTCAAGTAACGCGCTTGCGGTATGTATCATTAGGTGTGTGTAAACGTATATTTTTAGAGAGATTTTGGTAGTGAGTGTGACCGACAGCCTAATAGAATTAGAACAGAATAGAATTATAATAGAATAGAATTAGAATAGAACAGAATTAGAATAGAATAGAATTAGAATATAATAGAATTAGAATAGAACAGAATTAGAATAGAACAGAATTAGAATAGAATAGAATTATAATAGAACAGAATTAGATTAGAATTAGAATAGAACAGAATTAGAATAGAACTAGAACAGAACAGAATTAGAATAGAACAGAATTAGAATAGAATAGAACAGAATAAAAATAGAACAGAATTAGAATAGAATAGAATTAGAATAGAACAGAATTAGAATAGAATAGAATTAGAATAGAATAGAACAGAATTAGAATATAATTAGAATAGAACAGAATTAGAATAGAATAGAATTAGAATATAATAGAATTAGAATAGAACAGAATTATAATCGAATCAGAATAGAAATGAATTAGAATAGAATTAGAATAGAATAGAATAGAATAGAATAGAATAGAATAGAATAGAATAGATTCCTACAATGAGCGAGCTACCTACATTGTTTAGGTCACGTAGCTGTGAGCTTGCATTCCAAAAATAGTGGGTTCGAACCCCACTGTTAGCAGCCTTGATGATTTTTTGTGCTATCTCATTTTCACACTAGACAAATTATGGGACTGTACCTTGATTGGGCCCCGGTCGCTTCCTCCTCAGTCCTATCCTTGTCCTATACAATCGTTACCATAAGATCTGTTTGTATTTGTGTGACGTAAGATAAAAAGGAATAGATTCCCCACGACGTGAAGTAAGGTATATTGCAGAGTTTACATCGAGTGACTGAAGGGACTCTGGTGGAGGGGAGTCAAGGGGAGAAGGCTCGTGGTGATAGATGCTTTCAATGCTGGGACCTGAACCCTCAACGTGTGATCTCTAATGAAGAGATGAAATGCTAATCCAAAAAATATATATTCGCCTATGCTTGCTAGATCAGATATTAAAACATTGTATAGTATCAAAGCACATTCAGGAAGGACAGGAGACCGATGATCACGTTGCTACTAGCTTCTAAAATTTAGAAGAAACAATATCTTTAAATAGCCGGCCCCGTGGTGTAGGGGTAGCGTGTCTCCTTCTTACCCGGAGGCCCCGGGTTCGATTCCCGGTCAGGTCAGGGATTTTTACCTGGACTTGAGGGCTGGTTCCAGGTCCGCTCAGCCTACGCGATTAGAATTGAGGAGCTGTCTGACGGTGTGATAGCGGCCTCGGTCTCGAAAGCCAAGAATAACGGCCGAGAGGATTCGTCTTGCTGACATCACGACACCTCGTAATCTGCAGGCCTTCGGGCTGAGCAGCGGTCGCTTGATAGGCCAAGGTCCTTCAAGGGCTGTAGTGCCATGGGGTTTGAGGGGGGTTTAATATCTTAGAATCTCTTTTCATACACGGTCTACCCAACCTCCGAAACCGTTTCTAGGACGGACTGGACAGTAGATGTGCAATTAACAGAGGTAATGGAGCCTGAAAATGAAATGGTCTGGTCGTTCCTCATGACGCTGCTGTGCTAGAGCAACTTGCTGGCTAACTCTCTGTCTAGAAGATGACGGCGACCAACGTATCACTAATAGAACCAGTTATGGCATTAATGATCTAATAAACACATATCATCAGTGCCATACCAATTTCGAAGGAATGTGACAAAAAGTAAGTTTCGAGCACTCATTTGTCATATCGATGAAAGCTACAACTGTGGTGTTCTTATATACTGACATTACTGACATCGGACCTACACGAACGTGATGTCATAATTAGAATTAGATCAGCTGATACGTTATACGGTAGTGGAGGTGATGATGATAATGATGATGATATCGTTAGAATGACGAAAGGTACTCTTTTTGCTGTTGGCTTTACGTCGCACCGACACAGATAGGTCTTATGGCGACGATGGGACCTGAAAAGGCTAGGACTGGGAAGGAAGCGGCCGTGGCCTTAATTAAGGTACAGCCCCAGCACTTGCCTGGTGTGAAAATGGGAAACCACGGAAAACCATCTTCAGGGCTGTCGACAGTGGGATTTCGAACCCACTCTCTCCCTAATACTGGATACTGGCCGCACTTAAGCGACTGCAGCCATCGAGCTCGGTGACGAAAGGTAAAGAAAGGAACAGTACTATAGGCCCCAGTTACAGTGTACCTATTATGCTTATTACTAATATGTCTGTTGAATATAATACAATAGTTTTCAATTGGCACAAATGGGACGTTTAACCAAATTGCGTACTGTTACTTTAACCGAAGAGAATGATACCAAATAGACATACATTATATTTGTTAAAAACTAACACACATCTAACTAACGTACTAAGGAACAACTAGTTTACTATCAATTCGCACACTATTGTAATTATGTACAATAGGTGCAATGATTTTCAATGCTAGGGAAGAGCAACATTTCTGTTTAGCTATGAAGTCCTTATGGCAATTCTGCAACTGAATATAAATTCGTCGAGAGGAGTACTGAAATCTAGGCTCTGGTTGTTAGGAACTGCTCTGCAGTACACGCTGCACTGCCCACATAAAGGTGAATTGTTATGCGAAGCAGCATTTGTTATAGGGTTTTTAAATGCTGCGGTTGATTTTGATGCAATACGGGAAGCATTGAAATTGAGGAGTAAAAGGAAGACCAGATTATCATATGTTGCATTTACACTTTTGTATAAACTTTTTATATCATCTATCTGTGAGATTCCAGCTTCTTCATACCAAAATTTAGTAGTAAGTCTTCATATGGTAACATGAACGGCTAACTGTCTATTATTTTGAGATGCAGAAATCTGAAAATGCGTTTCTGAACTTTTATAGTAATATTAATTTTGCAGCCCGGATTCTAAATTTAACTCGCATACCGTAAAAAATCATCCCATGAATGCATGTATTAATTTTCATGAAAGACTTAACATTTCTCACAAGGAGAGTCCGGCTCCTTGGCTGAATGGTCAATGTAGTCACCCTCAGCTCATGGGCTCCCGGGTTCGATTCCCGATAAGGTCGGGGATTTTAACCTTAATTGGTTATTTCCACTGGCTCTGGGACTGGGTATGTGTGTTGTCCTTAAATATAAACTAAAAAGGAAAAACAAGTAAGGAATGAGAAAAATAAGAAAATATCAGAAAAAGATTTAAAGTAAAACCACTATCTACCGAATAGCTAAGTGACGCAAACCACACAGTCACTTGCTCGGTGATCAGCACTTCACACTCGTACCTCTACAAGGTCGAGTCTTTAATCATATAACATTTGGATAGCCCAGTTCTCCGTATTTACTCATCATAGCAAATTTCATCTAAGGAGGTTATTTCTGACCTCCTCTTTATTTCATACCTGGGCATAACATCGTTCATTGACATGTTCTTGTAGTTACTTCAAGCTAACTACAGAGGGAAGCATTAAGCGCTAGACGGAATCAAATATTAGGTAAATGAGGAAACCTTGCGGGCGAAAAAACACTCTTGAGATCTGTAGGAATGGGCTACATTTTCTTCACGTATGTGTACAGAAAAATAGCTACAGCTGTTCGAAGTGGAATGTGTCACGTAAGGTTAGAACCAATAATTCCAACACAAGTTTGGAATGTCAGTAACTCGTAAACGATTGATCATAGACTGAATGTTCATAGGGACGTTTGGGATGTACTATCCGCGCCCCAATTACTTTCCACACGCGAAATTAAATATTTATTTGGGTTTTCCCAGGAAAGTAATTCACTTTGAGTAAGTGTCGATTACCTTTAAAATATTTGTCACATTCTCAAATTGATAATATTATTTAATAACTGTAAGGAATTTTCTATTAAGTCAAGATCAATGCTGATACACCCATATACCGACAGTAATTGCAAAACAATCTTTTACGTATAAAGGAATCTGTTGAGATTTATATTATGTATCTTTATGAAGCTCTAGTTTTCCTCTGGGAGAAGAATATTTTGGTCCAGCAAGCTAGTATGACGTCATCACATTAATTATTCCCGCCTTTCATACACCGCACATATTTCATGGCGACGTCAGCGCGCCGTAATGGACCTGAAGACGTCCACCGCTCTCCCTCATTATGGTGGATACAGCCTTTGCAGTGAATTATCAAGAGCTCTTCAGACAAGAAACTTCGTTCGTCGTGCTGAGAAACAGAACAGGTTGAACAGGAATGTGAAACAAACTGTATTCAACATATTTCATGCGTACTAAACTACTTTATTGTCCGGGATATCGGGATAGTTCACGCCACTCATGAACTACTAGCTGTGTAATAAGTTTAAATTTGTTATGACGGTGGTGTTTATTACTCTGAAGGACAAATGAATGAGGTCATCAGCTCTGTCTGTTTGTTATCTTTTTTTACTAATATTTCCATTGGCTTGTGTTTATGAACAAATACTGTGCGTGGAGTAAATTACATATTTTTCCTCTAAAAATACTAGTGATAATACTGTAATCACAATGAAATTTTAAATAGATTTCATGAAAATAATATGAGTAGAATACATTTAGACCGCCTATATGGTGTAGTGGTGGCCCAGGTTCGATTCCCGGCTCAGCCACGATATTTGAAAAGTAGTACGAGGAATGGAAAGGGGTCCACTTAGCCTCGGGAGGTCAAAAGAATAGAGTGGGGTTCTCTTACCACCTCAGCCATTCTCAAAGTGGTTTTGTGTGGTTTCCCACTTCTCCCCCAGTCAATACCAGCTTAAGGTCATAACCGCTTCCTCTCCCCTTCCTTCTCCATCCCTTCCAATCTTCTCATCCCCTCACAAGGACCCTGTTCAGCATAGCATTTAAGGCAGCCTGGGCGAGGTACTGGTCCTTCTTCCCAGGTGTATTCTCCGACTCAAAGTCTCACGCTCCAGGACACCACCCCCGAGGCGGTAGAGATGGGATCCCTCGCTGAATTCGAGGGCAAGACCAACTCTGGACGGTGAACCGATTAAGAAACGTCGAAAAAAGAAAGAAAGAAAGAAAGAAAGAAAGAAAGAAAGAAAGAAAGAAAGAAAGAAAGAAAGAATACGTTTATTTATAATGCTGAATGGACACAGCCATGTAAATAAACACCTATGTATGATATTTTATCATCCAAAATTACTCACACCATTTTAGAGAAGAAACTGGAAATTTTAGAGAAGTTAAATCGAGGTTTGAATAAAATATTGGACGTGCAACTGTTTATGATATCAAAAAGGAAGAAAATTATATTTGACAATGGACAGCAAGTTGGGAAAACGAAAGGTTATGCGAAAGACTGAAAACGACTGTTACTGTGTTTGCAGACAGTTCATACAGCAACCCAATAAATGAATTCCTATCGGTGTACTGATACTAAAAGGAAATGATGCTTGTTGTTTAAAGGGACCTAGTATCTAAGTCGTCGGCCCGTCAAAAGGAATTTTTTTTTTTGCTAGGGGCTTTACGTCGCACCGACACAGATAGGTCTTATGGCGACGATGGGATAGGAAAGGGCTAGGAGTTGGAAGGAAGCGGCCGTGGCATTAATTAAGGTACAGCCCCAGCATTTGCCTGGTGTGAAAATGGGAAACCACGGAAAACCATTTTCAGGGCTGCCGATAGTGGGATTCGAACCTACTATCTCCCGGATGCAAGCTCACAGCCGCGCGCCTCTACACGCACGGCCAACTCGCCCGGTTTAAAAGGAAAAAGCAATGGTGTTAACCAAAGTACTGTACATTAGATACTGAACTAAATTTCTCAGATATTCTCAATAATGCAGCATTCTCGCTAATTCAGCACCCCTCTGAGGAAAGAATGGCCAGATTATCGAGAGTCTAGTGTATTATTATTATTATTATTATTATTATTATTATTATTATTATTATTATTATTATTATTATTATTATTATTGTTCCGAGGTATCTGTGGAACAGCAGAGGTGAAAGAAGGTGCGGGGGTGAACGGGCCTCAAAATACGAAATTAAAGTTAAGATAAAAGTTAACAAGGTTATATTTTCTTTTCAAAATCAAGAAATAACAAGCATGGCAGGTACAGAGTAGCAAGGCAACAAAAGTACAATTACAGTATTACAGGATTTGGGCTCCGAGAGCCAGACACACAATTTTTGAGCAATTAGCCCAACTTTACGATATACAGAATTCAACAAAGGGGCAGAAGACCCCAATTATGCCCAGGAGCACTTGCTCCCAATTACACAGTAAAGCCTCCTTGAGGCGCGCAGAAACAAAAGTTTCAAGAAAGAGCAACTCGCTCTCAAAATTTAAGCCTGTCAAAGGCCACACCAAATTCCACCTTCAAGCTGTCCTCTAAGGACATAAACGCAGGGGTAAAATACCCAACCTACTGAGGCCTATTAAGTGAGAAAAGGTTAATTACATGGCCTCTGAAATACCAATTTGAGAGGAGGCGATCTGCACTCCTAATACATTTTGTTTAAAACCTAATCTGGCTCTAGGCCGCTAATGCAAGGGCTAATCCCATACTAAAGAGGTGACTTATAGAAGGAAACAATTTACATTACGTTAAGGAAGAAAGGTTGTGAAAATAAGTTCACCTCAATGCAATATGAGTGGGAGCTCGAGAGGGTTAAGCACTCTCTATCCCAATATGTAGTTAAAACAGAAGGAATTGACACCGAGTGTCTTTACATTATTAAAGGAAAGTTACATGGAAAAGGCTTCGGACCTGCCCCGAGAGTTAAACTGCTGAGCTAGCAAGAAAAGAAGTTATTAAAAGGCCATTACCTTGTGGATGAACTGCTGCCCGAAGAAAGAGGCGCTTCCCGCCCCCCTGCTACGTACTTTACACACAGAAAGATGTTACTGAAGTGGCGCGGAGACCCGAAAATCAGCAGTTTATATACTCTCGCGGAAAGTTCGAGGCGTTTCAGGAATGAGAACACCCTCCCACAAAAACTTTATTGGCTAGGGTTAAGCAACATATCCCCTTTGGAGAAGATACACCTGATTGGTCATAAATTAATTAAAGAAATTCGGGATTGGCTAGATTCAAAACAAGGGGAAAGAAAGTGTTATACAGCCAACTTAAACAATAACAGAAATAAATTTAACAAGGAACAAACTTTTGAAATAAAAATTTCTCCAAAAAACAGTTCTTTCACTTCGCACTAGGGTGCACCATTGTAGTTCTTCGGTAGTGTCCTCTAGAAAAGAAAGTTCACACTTCTTACTACAGGTAAAACAAAAATGCATCGAAAACGACCCAGTTCAGAAACTTCAAAATTTCCAAGTAGTGACATCTTCTGAGAAACTTGAAAATTAACACATTAGATAAAGTTCAGACTTCCTCCAGTAGGGGAGTTTCAACTGGCGCAAAGTTTGAATTAGCGACGTGGAGGTGTACCGCCCGGTACAGACCTCCCCCCCCCCAAAAAAAGTCCCTCCAAGGGGTAACACAGAAGAACATAAACTTTTATTTCAACATAAGGTCCAAGCTATGATGTTGATATGGAAGTAGATAGCAGAAGTATTTACCAACAAATTTTCTTAAAATGATAGCATCCAGTTTCAAAATTCTTGTAGTAACTTTTGAAGTAATGTCTTTATGTTTGTAGAAGTTGAATTCAGAAGGAAACTTTTAGTTTTTAAAGTTGAGGAAAAATTTTCTAAGTCCACCAGATATTGCAGTAAAATCCAAAAAAAAAAAAAAAAGGTAGTAATGTTGAACTGGAATGTCCATATAGCTGGATATGTACTTTAAACGTTGATCAGTTTGACGGCCAGACCAGCCGCCGCTGCTTGAGTTCAGAGAAGGCCGCTCGGATCCCTCAAGTACCCTGAGATACCGCTCGCCCGCACTATGAGAGGAGTAGTGGATTTGAAGCACGCCGCGCCCGCGGCGAGCATGCAGGTCGTGGGCCAGTTACAGGTTGTGCGCCGCACATCAGCCTTGGCCGGGAGGAGGACTCCGGCTCGCCGTACACAGGTTGGCCTCACTGGAGAAGGGCGGGCCCGTACCCTGCCTCAGGAGCGGTACGGCGCCGCGCTGCTGCGGGGGCACTGAAACATTAAAGCTCGGCGGCAGAATTTTGTTGGACCATCATCATTTTTTGAGGGCACAGGCATTGTGGAGAGGTTGAGGGGCCAGCGGCGTGAAGATATTCATGGCATATATAAGCCACTGTGTGTTATGTTAGCAGGAGACAGGAGCGTGGTAATGGCCATGGTAAGGACAGGATGGCAGTTTAACTGATCGGGGGAGGTTTACAAAAAATAATTACACACAAAGGAAACAGATTCCAAGAGCAGAAGGCCTTAAAAGTGAAACCCCTCAAAAAAATATAACCTTCCTATTTTTTTCCAAATTATATGAAGCAAGTTAACACAGAAATTACACCGGTTTCACCTGTGACAGGTGAACCCTAAATATCCTCTCGGTGGCTGGATTGCTTAACAATAAGGTAACGGGAGTAAGGAAATCGAGAATGATACACGGCCCATGAAATCTGGGGGCAAGCTTGCCCGCGGGAACAAAATTCTTGACCATCACCTGGTCGCCTACCTTCAAATTGGTGGCTTTAGCCTTCTTCCAAAGATCTTTAATGTTATCCGGGTCTATTGTCTCAGGTAGAATGTCACTCAGAGACCAGAGGTTAGAGAGCGGCGTGTTGGGAACAAACTTGAACATCAGCGAAGCTGGCGTAAACTTATGAGATTCATGAACCGCCGAGTTCAAAGCAAAGGCTAACCAATGCAGGGACGTGTCCCACCTAGAATGATCTTCATGATGATAGGCAATAAGCGCGGACCTGAGATTACGATTAACCCGTTCAGCCAGAGATGGTTGAGGGTAATAAGCAGAAGTTGTCACATGAGAGATGGACAGGTCAAAGTAGAATTTACGAAATAGATTAGATGTAAAAGCCTTAGCATTATCAGATACAATATATTGACACGGACCAAAAGAAGCAAAGATAGAATTTAGACAAGTAATGGTGGACTGAGCGGTAGCCAGCTTAGTCTGAAATAACCAGGAAAATCTTGTAAAACCATCTACACATACAAAGATGAAATTGTTGGCATTTCCTTTCGACTGGGGGAATGGTCCTACATAATCAATATACAGACGTTCCATAGGGCGCGACGCTTGGTGAGAAGACAACAGGCCTACCTTGGTGGACATGGTGGGTTTACTAAGCAAGCAGGATTTACAAGCTTTTACTAGTTCACGGATTTCACCGTCCATACCTTTCCAGATGAACATTTCACGAATCTTCTCACGAGTTTTAAAGATGCCTAGGTGCCCCCCTAATGGGGTCTCGTGATAGTACTTGAAGATCATTGGTACAAGAACCGCTGGAACTACAACCTTCATCATCTTATGATGCCTCGAAGGGCAACATAAAACTCCATTCCTCAGTACATAAGGGACGACATGTTCCCCAGAAGAAAGGGTTTCCATTATCGGAGCCAGCGTCGGATCTTGACGTTGGTATTTCTCGATATCCCTAAAGAGCATGGGAGCATCTGTTAAGATGGCATTAACATCAGATAGTATGGACTCGGGAGGTGATGAACTGTCGACCGGTTCATGGGTCTCAACGTCGTTGTAAAACATACGGCTGAGTCCATCAGCAACAACATTTTCGGTACCTCTGATATGCCTGACATCGAATTGGAAGGCAGAAATACGAATGGCCCAACGAGCTATACGACCAGTACGACGCGGCCTACCTAAGACCCAGCTTAAGGCTTGATTATCTGTCTCCAGATCGAATTTGACATGTTCCAGATAGAGACGGAACTTTTCTAAGGCAAATAAGACTGCCAAACCTTCGAGCTCATAGATGGAATACTTGGCTTCTTGAGCCGACAGAGTCCTAGATGCATAGGCGATGGGTCGCCTCCCTAGTTCAGTCTCTTGAAGAAGGACTGCAGCTACCGCCGACGACGACGCGTCAGTTTGGACGATGAATTTCTTCGAGAAATCGGGCATAGCAAGGACAGGGGCATTACAGAGAGCTAATTTAAGATCTTCAAAAGCGGCTTGTTGAGAAGGTCCCCACTCAAATTTGATGCCTTTCCTACGAAGAAAGTTTAAGGGCGCCGCTCTATTAGCGAAGTTAGGAATAAACTTCCTGAAGAAATTCACCATACTAATGAACCTGGCGATACCTTTGATGTCCTTGGGAGGTTTAAAATCACGGATGGCCTGTGTTCTAGAATGATCGACTGCAACACCATCAGGTGACACAATATGCCCTAGGAATGACATGGAGGGCTTAGCAAAGGCAACCTTGGACAACTTCACAGTTAACCCAGCCTTACGAAGGCGATTGAGAACTTCTCGCAGATGATCTACATGTTCTTCGAAAGTCTCCGAAAATACGACGACATCATCCAGATAGTGGTACAAGTACTCAAATTTGATGTCGGAGAAGACCCTATCTAGTAGTCTAGTGAGTACAGCTGCTCCCATGGGGAGCCCGAAAGGCACGCGGTTGTATTCATACAAATTCCAATCCGTGGCAAACGCTGTAAGATGTTTAGACTCTTCGGCTAGGGGAATTTGATTGTAGGCCTGATTCAGGTCCAAGATAGTAAAGAACTTGGCCTTACGAAACCATGAAAAGCAAGAATGAAGGTCGGGAAGGGGCACAGATTGTAACACCACCTTCCGATTAAGAGCCTTATAATCAATGACAGGCCTGAAGCCCCCTTGGGGTTTCGGGACTAGAAAAATAGGTGAAGAATACGCCGACTTAGAGGGCCGAATAATACCATCCTTCAACATTTGATCAATGATTTACTTCAGAGCCTTCATTTTAGGTGGAGACAGCCTATATGGTGGAAAACGGACAGGAATCGAATCCGTGACCTCAATTTTGTATTCGATAAGGTCAGTAACACCAAGAGTATCAGAGAACACCTCTGGAAACGACTGACACAATTTACGAATACTATCAGCCTGCTCCTCAGGTAGATGTCTAAGGTCTAACAACATCTCATCCTGGGTAGGCGAAATAGGTGAACATGATGCAGAATTACATTTCAATAATGGGATTTTACAATTAGACGCAAATTTGAAAGTGCACGACCTACTCTGAAGATCGAGCACAAGACCAGTGTGAGAAATGAAGTCAGCTCCCAATATAATGGGGCAAGACAAGTGCTTGGCCACAAACAATTTAATTTTCCAAGTAAATTTATAAATACGAATTTTGACATTTACAGAACCTAGAATTTCTAATGGAGTTGAATTAGCCGAAACATATTGAACAGGAGATGAGCCATAGTCAGGTAGTTTACAAACAGATTTCAATTTTGAATACCATTCAGCCGAAATAAAAGAACAAACACTGCCTGAATCTAATAGAGCAGTTACAGGTTCATTATTTAACTCAATTTTGAGAAAAGGTACGGGTGCGGGGGTATCCGCCGCAATCCTAAGACATTCTTTGGGGCATTCAAAAGATGAATTTGAGGACTGAATTTTCCCTGAATTTTCGACCTGTTTACCAGGGGCTGAGCCTCGGGAAGATGGATTAGTCGACTCAGCCGAAGCCACTAGTCACTTTATATTATTGGTATTGGTGGAAGTTGCACTAGAAGTTGAGCAGGAAGGGGTGCTATTTGAATTTGGGCAATTCTTGGCGATAGCCCCACATTTAAAACAGCCTTGTGATGAGCCAGCTCCATTATTTGCCCTACTAGATTTGATCGATGGGCACTTGTTCCGAAGATGGTCAGGCGACCCGCAAGCATAACATTTACGAGGTGTGACTGGTCGGCGAGTTGGAGGCCGAGGATTACTAAAAGAAGGAGGGGGTTCTTTCGCGACACGCAAGGAATCGGCGTATCTAACTCCTTCCGCTGAGACGGCCAATGCTTCAAGTTCAGAGAAGGTTTGCGGGCACGCCGCGAAACACAAATATGACCTATAGGATGGTGAGATACCTTCCACAGTAGCTTGTACAATCTGATCCTCAGGGAAGTGAAGAGCAAACACCCTAGTATAGAACTTAATATCTTGGATGAAATCTGCCAAGTTTTCATCCAACCGCTGTACACGATAATAGTACTTCTGAATAAGTGAGGACCTTGCCCTAGCCGGGATGAAGTTAGCTAGCAAGTGGGCGTGGAAGTCTTCAATAGATGATTGCTCGGCAATGGCTCTTACTATTTTGTCTGAGAGAATACCAATTGCATAGGGATAGATGATTTGCAAAATCTGACATGGAGAAAGAGAAAAACAAGGGCATGGTCCTGAAATTCAACTAAAAACCTTAAGAAAGAAATAACTTCACTGGTAGTGTTAACAGAAAACTTAGAGATACCTCTGAGCAACATTGCTAATGGATGAGGCAAGCTGCTGAACCCAGGTGACATAGTAGGTAAAGGTTTAAGTGGCAAAGATGTCAATTCAGAACGTACATTATTCAACGAGGTTCGGCGTTCAGACTCGTTGTCCAATGGGGCAGAGGTTGTTTGAGCTGCAACGGTTTTCCTATTGACGTCTCTCTTAGGAGGCTCTTCCTCGCTATCTACATTCACCGTGACGGGTTGATCAGTTTTGGGAGGAACTTCCCCAGTTAACAATTGGGTAACCTTACTGGACAATTCAGGAAGATTTTCAAGAACCATACTAGCTTCCTTCCTCTGAACGTCATTCAACTTCAGAGACAACAGATCGTTAACTCTATTTGAAAAATGAAATAGCCTGGCTTGCACACGCTTAATTTGATTAGGAGAAGGATCATTTTCTTCAAAAAAACTAACTACAGATGCTAGCTCAGTAGTATTGTCGGTGATCGTGGAAAGAGAGTCGTCAATTTCTTTCTCTCCCAAAGTGGGGATGGAAATGGGCAAATCAAGGGACTCTCTAAGCTTGTTTGTGTCTACCGCAACCGTGCCTCCAGATTGCACATTTCTGATAGTTAATTCATAGATCAACTACTCCTTGCGCAAATAGTTAAGATGGAGAACATCGCGAGGGCCGGGCATGATGACAGAACAATTTTGAAAAAGGAAAAAGTAAAAATTCCAGCAAGTGAGAAAATAGTTAGAGTTGTAATCAAAGCAATGTTTAGCCGTCAAAAGGGGCTAAATTGAGAGCCATTCAACCACGCTCTGCTACCACTTGTTCCGAGGTATCTGTGGAACAGCAGAGGTGAAAGAAGGTGCGGGGGTGAACGGGCCTCAAAATACGAAATTAAAGTTAAGATAAAAGTTAACAAGGTTATATTTTCTTTTCAAAATCAAGAAATAACAAGCATGGCAGGTACAGAGTAGCAAGGCAACAAAAGTACAATTACAGTATTACAGGATTTGGGCTCCGAGAGCCAGACACACAATTTTTGAGCAATTAGCCCAACTTTACGATATACAGAATTCAACAAAGGGGCAGAAGACCCCAATTATGCCCAGGAGCACTTGCTCCCAATTACACAGTAAAGCCTCCTTGAGGCGCGCAGAAACAAAAGTTTCAAGAAAGAGCAACTCGCTCTCAAAATTTAAGCCTGTCAAAGGCCACACCAAATTCCACCTTCAAGCTGTCCTCTAAGGACATAAACGCAGGGGTAAAATACCCAACCTACTGAGGCCTATTAAGTGAGAAAAGGTTAATTACATGGCCTCTGAAATACCAATTTGAGAGGAGGCGATCTGCACTCCTAATACATTTTGTTTAAAACCTAATCTGGCTCTAGGCCGCTAATGCAAGGGCTAATCCCATACTAAAGAGGTGACTTATAGAAGGAAACAATTTACATTACGTTAAGGAAGAAAGGTTGTGAAAATAAGTTCACCTCAATGCAATATGAGTGGGAGCTCGAGAGGGTTAAGCACTCTCTATCCCAATATGTAGTTAAAACAGAAGGAATTGACACCGAGTGTCTTTACATTATTAAAGGAAAGTTACATGGAAAAGGCTTCGGACCTGCCCCGAGAGTTAAACTGCTGAGCTAGCAAGAAAAGAAGTTATTAAAAGGCCATTACCTTGTGGATGAACTGCTGCCCGAAGAAAGAGGCGCTTCCCGCCCCCTGCTACGTACTTTACACACAGAAAGATGTTACTGAAGTGGCGCGGAGACCCGAAAATCAGCAGTTTATATACTCTCGCGGAAAGTTCGAGGCGTTTCAGGAATGAGAACACCCTCCCACAAAAACTTTATTGGCTAGGGTTAAGCAACATATCCCCTTTGGAGAAGATACACCTGATTGGTCATAAATTAATTAAAGAAATTCGGGATTGGCTAGATTCAAAACAAGGGGAAAGAAAGTGTTATACAGCCAACTTAAACAATAACAGAAATAAATTTAACAAGGAACAAACTTTTGAAATAAAAATTTCTCCAAAAATCAGTTCTTTCACTTGGCACTAGGGTGCACCATTGTAGTTCTTCGGTAGTGTCCTCTAGAAAAGAAAGTTCACACTTCTTACTACAGGTAAAACAAAAATGCATCGAAAACGACCCAGTTCAGAAACTTCAAAATTTCCAAGTAGTGACATCTTCTGAGAAACTTGAAAATTAACACATTAGATAAAGTTCAGACTTCCTCCAGTAGGGGAGTTTCAACTGGCGCAAAGTTTGAATTAGCGACGTGGAGGTGTACCGCCCGGTACAATTATTATTATTATTATTATTATTATTATTATTATTATTATTATTATTATTATTATTTGCGTATGGACACTGTTGGATCACGCATTACATTTATGATTCGCCATTCTAACAGATCCTATTGCTTTCACTCTTTCACTGTGTGTCTGTTTTCTTTCGTCTCACCACGTAGTCCCCGATCTTTTAGGGACTTCATTCTCTGGCTTTGCTACCCATTTATTTATCTTTCGACGGTAAATATTTCTGTCCAGTATTTCTGAATTTCCTATCCGGACCTTTTCCAGATAATTTTTAACATCATGTATCCATGGCACGTTCTTCAGTTTTTCAGTATATATCAAAATCTTGTGGGTTAGCCTTGAAGACATTAGTCTATGAACGTTTCCATAGAAATTCAGTCTTCTTTTCCTGATGTCTGTGGCCAGGTTGGACAGTCCATTCGTAACTTTGCGTGATTTGAGTCTATCCCCTTCTTCTTTTTTCTCTGGGCCCAGAATTTTCCTCAAGATCTTCCTTTGCTCCTTCACGATATGTTCCAGATCAGCTGTATTATTAAGTACCAAGATTTCAATTGCATACAGCACTTATATTTATTATTATTATTATTATTATTATTATTATTATTATTATTATTATTATTAAAATCGGGTAATCACATAATTAATATGGTTCAATTTGTAAAGTGCGTCAAAGAAACACACCCAGGATGGTCACTAATAGTAACCAACAGTATTGATTTGAAGCCGCATAGTTCGTACAGGAGATTCGTTCCATACCAAACAAATAAATGTGTATATGTCTGTTAGCGGTTCATGAAGGGTTAAGTACTTTCGAGAAAGTCTAATTCGGGCAGGGTCGGAAGAGAATGAAAGACGATCGAGGGAATTAGAACAAATTATGCTGGCACTCGCGCGCCAAGGTGTACACACGCACCTAGTTAGCGCTTGTGAGTCATAGTGGGCCGTGCATCTTGTGTGTCCAGTTCATTTCCGTAGTGACTTTCTTTCGTTTGTGCTACTAAATACTTTCGTTAATCAGTGCTGATTAATAGATTTAGTTTCGAACAATGAATGACCCGCCCTTGGTGAAGGTCATTTACTCCGCTCTTCATTCCAGCCATGATGTGCCGCAGTTGCTGGTAACATCAACTGCATTAAGCAACCAACCCTGTGGCCAACCAGTCTCACCAACGACCAGAGGGGACGTATTCTACACATAAAACATCTGACTCCATTGTGAACTTGGAATCGTCGATGCTACAACGCAAGATTTCACTTCACATCAGTATCAACCACCACCAGCCGGAGACGGTTCTCCCGTCGCAGACCATCAGTCCCCATCAATGGAGATTACAGGTTACACGTACAATGTAACTCAACTATTATCAACAAATTCAGGTAACGATTTAATATCTGATTTCAATAGTGCTTCTGAATTTCAACCGTAACGTTTCCGTCGAGGTTACTGTGATAATAATAGTGACAATTTTGGTAACATGATGATGGAATCTAGTAATGTTCTCGAAACGACCAATCGTTCGGACTTGGCAACGAACAATTCTAACGCAGTAGATTCTTCGAAAACCTCAAAACAGCCACCCCGAAGCAGTAATGATAATCGATATAACAGATCAGACAATGGACCTTTTTATGTATATATAGAAGGAATCGACCGCAAAATTGGTAATTTACACCCTTAACACTCGGGAAAATGATATTTAAGGAGGCTATACTACACAAACCGGACATTCTAAATATAAACTCTCTAGAGAAAATTAGACTACGCATCGAAACAGTATCAGGCGCAGTAGCAAATCATTTAGTTGAGTCTATCTACTTCAAGGAAAATAATCTAGAAGCTTACATACCTTACCATAGAACTCACAGGCAAGGTCTCTTAAAAATGTTGACATCTCTCTCAGCGAAGAGGAACTCGTACGTGATATTTACAGTGAATTCACGTTAAAATGCGTAAAGAAATTTACAAAACAAACCCCATCTAAGGAAACTAGGCCAATTCCAGTCTGCCTAGTTACATTTCACTCAAGCAAGCAAGACCCAATTCTTTCGTCGGCTTAGTATCGTGAGAAACTAAGTCGCGAGCGTTGTGGCCTGTCAACTTGTATTGGTTTTGAGAGCCTTATCATAACAGTGCTTTCCCCTACTTTAATGATTGGTAGAATGTTTGGGTTAGGGAAAATTTGTGGTCGTTTATTGGCCAGAGTATGGCCAGTGAGTGACCACGCCCGATGTTGCTTAACTATCATGTTGCTTAACTATCATGATCTGATGCATAGTTGTTGAGATGAGTTGGGAGGAGAAGAAGAAGCATTAGGTATTCTTGGTGAGTATTAGTTATCAGGGCGACGCAGTCGGGAGGGGCTGGATGGGGGGAATTGTTCTGGTTAGGACTGTTTTAATGTGAGGTGGGTGGGGCTGGGGCTGGCCAATTCTGGGTAGTGTGAAGGCTTAGTAGTATGAGGAGTAGATTGTTAGGATTCTGGGTTAGGTTGGGAGGGAGTGGTATAGTGGGCGTTGGATTCTCAGGGGGTGGGGTGTGGGTGATGTGGCGCTGATGGCGGTAATGCCTTCTGATAGCCTTTTTTATGTAGGGGCATTCAGGAAACGAAGCCGCATGGTTGCCTAGGCAGTTTGCGCACTTCGGCTGGTCCCTTGGTACCTTACAGACAGAGTGATGGTGTACATTTCACTCGCAGCACCTGCCTGAAGCTGTTTACTTCCACGGAACGCGCTGAGCTGTTCTCCCGTATGTGCTACCTGTTGTCCAGTGCCATCATTGTTTACGTTATAAACATTCTAGTTTCCAATATCGCAGTGTTCAGCGCTGCAGCCGCTGCACACGACCTCACGATGTTACTGCATATTCGGCATCAGTCAACCCGTGCTGTATTTAGTGCCAAGGTGCACATCTCTCTGCAGACAAAGGATGTCCAGAGAATAATAAATGGACTGAAGTGAAACGACTGATGGCAATGAACAACACACCCAGCAAGCTGCTCTTAACGCGTTTAATAATAAGCCGTATGCAACAATTGCTTCTGGCCCGCCTTGCAACTGGCAAAGTCAGGTGGATTTTCCTCCTCTCCCAACTGTAATCCCTCAAATACGAAATGAAAGGGCAGTCACCCCAACTCAGGAAACAAATGTTTCAGATCTTAGAATCCCGGTTCAAGTACTTGTCATTGCTTCTAGTTTAGAGAGACCGTTGAATAGTACTGTAACCCTATTAATATACCTTGAAATACTCTTCCTACTCCAACCTACCCTCCCACTTCTCCTATCAGTCGGCCTTCTGCATTCGTTCGCCAACCGAACTATCTTTCTATTTCTGAACGTACTTATATCCCTCAACATTTACCTGTAACTCCCATACAATATAATCCGTACCCTCCGCAACCACATCGCATATATTCACCGATATAGCGATCATATCAACAATTAATCAAATAAATCTTTAACATTATTATGGTCATCATCACTCAATTGCAGTCCCCTACGTTACAGAACTTACATAAGGATTCAATACGTCAAATGATTACCAGCATTTTTACCAACTCCAATGCACTGTAAGGTATTGCAGTGGAATACCCGATCTGTTAATGCGGATCGAGAATCTTTACACACGAACTGTAAGAACAATAAAGAAGAGTGCAATTGATCCACCTTTTTCAACACAAAGTATGCTGCGAATTAAAAAAACATTATTTATGTATTTAGTAACGTCGTTGAAAGCGGTACCAAATAAATAATGTTGTGATTTTGAATTAGCAGCATACTTTGTATTAAAAAAGGTAGATCAATTGCACTCTCTTTTATTGTTTGCTAATCTCCATTCAATACGGACCAAAGATGAAGTTTTTTATATTAAACGAACTATACGCTCAAGAAATTCAAATCGCCACCCTCACTAAAACTTGGTTCCGCCCCGGATCAAATGTGTATTTTAGAGGCTACAATAAAATACGTTTCGATCTTGACGATGGGTATGCAGGATTTGCTTTGCTCATTAAGAATGCACTACCTCAAGCTAACATTAACATGTATCATTCTAATATAGATAGTTTTCAAGCAACCGCATGTCGCGTCTCTCTTCAAAATTTACGGTTCACAGTTATATCCATCTACTGTCCTTCAAGAATGACAATTAATAGGAATGATTGGAATTTACTTCTCCAACAACTAGACCCATTCACTTGTTCTTCGGAGATGTAAATGATCATCATACTCCGTGCGGTTATGCTTTCAATGACGCTTGTGGGAACGCCATAATGGACTTTATTGAAGACGATAATTATTTCCGTTTAAACGATGGCTCGCCAACCTTAGTACCCCACCCCGGAACATAGACCTTCCGCTTTATACCTTCATTTTTGTTCAGCGTCCATCGCTACTGATTTTCAATGGAAAGGTCTACCATATACGTTGGGATCTAATCATTATGCAATAGAAATTACGATGATCAAAACAGGTCCATCGCTGACGTACTATCCCACTTCAGAATGGGTAATTAAAGAAGCTTACTGGGTAAAATATCGTCATTCCATCGAGGGGGAACTTCATACTGTGACAATGCTTGGTGACACACTACTTCAGTACGGCGCATTCATCCGCATCATTAATACAGATGCAGCTTGAGATATCCCGCAACGAAGGACAACTATTCACTCAAAGCGACCTCCAGCATCGCGATGGACTCCGGAATGCTCTATGATTGCAAAAAGAAGATAAGCACTCCGTATCTATAAACAATCGTCAACCTGGGATCATTATCTGACATATCGAAAAATGGACGCCGAAGTGAAATGATTTCTTAAACGACAAAAACAGAATAGTTGGCGACAATATTGTGGGAAAATAAATAACGATACTCCTCTGTCCAATGTCTGGTGTATGATTAACAAACTCAAAAGGAAACCTACTCACCACAAGTCTCTTCGGAACTGGACTGACGAATTTGCAGACATTATCACCACTCCCACTGCAATACCTGCAGAGACTCTGTTATCTAATCCTCATTCTTATACATCCTCTCAGCATATTCTCCTAAAACCTTTTACACTTCAAGAATTCCTTACAGCAGTAAAGTCTTCATCAAACACTGCAACAGGTCATGATCTGATACATTACCTCATGATCTCTCAATTACCACTTGAAGCCATGCAGATACTACTACGACTATTCTCGGATTTTTGGACAAGAAGTGTATTTCCTAAGGACTGGCTCACACATATAATAGTTCCAATTCTCAAACCGGGTACAGATCCAAACGTTACATCGTCCTACCGCCCGATAAGTTATGTGCAGCGAAAACTTTCGAACGTCTTCTGAAACTCCGTATAGAATGGTGGGTGGAGCACTTCAGTATCTTGCCAACTTCTCAGTACGGTTTCCGGAAATCAAAGAGTACAACTTAAGCATATTTACGATGGATATAGAATGGAATTATTGCATCAATGGTCATCTTGTGGTTCTCTCTTTATACATATCCGGGGCTTAAGATAATGCCATTATACGGATCCTTATTAACAAACTTCGACTTATAGGATTTCCTGAAATTTACCTTCCAGAGATTTGCACCTTGTTACACTACCGCATCACTTACGTCCGACAAGAAGACAACACTCTATTTGGAACAGGAATTGTAACAAAAGGCTTACCTCAATGCGCCATTTAAAGTCCACTCCTGTACAGATTTTATGTTGTAGACCTGGACCACATCTTCACTCCAAATATTTAGATTCTCCAATACGCCGATGCATCTATTCTACATCTCCCAGCTTTGCGATCGCATGTTTATGGATTGAGAATGCAGCAAGGACACTCTTCAACTGGACTTTGGGACTCCTACCACTCTATTATTACTCTGTCGATCACTAATACGTCCTGTCCTTGATTACGGCGATATGGTCTTCGGAAATGCACCAAAATATATATTACGAAAACTCGATTTAATACAATTTCGGGCCATCCGTGTATGGCTTGGCACCATGAATTCTACACCAACTAGTGCTCTTTTGATATAAACTGCGAAATGGGACTCTCACATCGTTGACAAATGCATTCCGACATATTCTTGCTAAGTCGAGGTTCCGTTACAACACACGCTCTTCCATCAAGAGCCCAGTAAGTGTATAAGCTTCTTTGCACCAAACGGATTGCTGAACACCGTATTGCTTTGCTAATTAGAAGCCATCGAGACCTTCAACATCTGTTTCCAATTATAGTGAAGATCAACTCTGTACCATGAAATATCCCTTTCTCCATTAAAAGTCTTCACTTTGCCGGAATTCATCATTTCAAGCCCTTCTATAAACAGTATGGTAGATGAATTCCTACATCAAATTTGGCCCGATTGCATTCACATTTATACCGGTGAATCCAACACATCTACAGGAACAGGATGCGCCTATTACTGCCCTCTAAATTCAACTACCAAACAACTTTTTTTACCTGAACCAGCAACCATTAACACGGCAGAAATGATCGCCATACGTTCAGCTGTACAGTATGGAATTAACCAGAAGTTTTCTAAAATCCTGATTTTTTCCGATTCTCGTAGCACACTTCAGGGACTACAACATCCACCGCGGTCTATAAAAAGCCCACGTATGACATCCTACATATGGTAACAAGTGCAAGAAACGCTGGCATCACGATACTCTTCTTATGGATAAAAGGACACATAGGAATACAACACAATGAACGAGCCGATCATCTTGCAAAAATGAGTATTACTGAAGGTCTGTTTAACGAAATCCAGCTTTTCTATACGGACTTCTTTCCATCACTACATCAACGATATGTCGTAAAGTGGTCGGCTGAGTGGACAGATCCACAGACTCAAAGAGGACGACATTATGCATTCATCCAACCAGAAGTTCCCACAAGGCCCTGGTTTCAATATTTGCGTCTTCTGAGCGCCAACTTTCATCAATCATCCGCATGCGTTTGGGACACGGCTTTTACCCCAGCTATTTACATAGAATCCTTGTGTTGAACTCTCCCATGTGTGAATGTGATCCCCTTAATAAGGGGTCCAAATGGCGTCGTTGTGCCATTATGTTGTCAAATTTACCACGAGGCTACACTCCGTACACTATAACAGGGCAAACACGACTAAGGGAATATGGGGCGCAGGCACTGGCTGTGTTTACCCTGAGGTTACGTAGCTAGTCAAAGCAGAGAACACTCCTTTCCTACACACAGCGAACACGTAAGGTTTGTAGGTTCATATGTCGTGCGATTTGCGGTCTATTTCCTCGTGCCGTGCTTACTCGTAACTTATGCTTAACCTTTGGTGTAAGATCACCTTTCCTCAGGCACGTTTTACAAGTAGTGATCACCCAACAACATACGTTACTGTTGCTGTACCTCAAGGCCTAAACACCCAGATTTCCGAAATGTACGTAGGCCATTCAGAAATTTTCTCTATTTATTTTCTTGTAAAGTAAAAGTATTTAGCCGGGAAATACGAGAATGCGCGACAGATCCATGACGTAACAATCATATACCGACCGGGCAAGTCCTGCCTGGTGTCAGTAGCGCAGCAGCAGTGGCTCGAAATGGCGGGTCTTATTCTTTCTCCCACCGACTGCAAGGTTCGGTCTGTGATAACGTTTCTACGGAAACTGCGACGGGCAATTCAAAAGAAGAGGCGTGGAATGCCCAGTGCAGGTGTTGTACTGATCCATGGCAATGCTCGCCCACATTCGGCTCGCGCTCAGCAACTGTTCTGCAGGTGTTCGACGTGGAGGTGTTTGATCATCCACCGTACAGCCCTGATCTTGCTCCCAGTGGTTTTTCATCTTTTCCTGTACCTCAACAGATTTCTGTCCTCCTGTCAGCATTTTCACACGGGCGAAGAGCTGAAGACGAATATCACACGTTGGTTCCATTCCAACGCGGTAGAGTTCTACGATACCGGCATACAAAAGCTGACCCCACGGTATGACAAGGATCTCACTTCTGGTAGTAATTGTATCGAAAAAATAGATCCAACATTGCTGTATCGATGCCAATGTTTTTCATGTAACTATTTGTCCCTTTTTTAAATATGAAAACTTAATTACTGGATGGCCCTCGTATGTGCAACCCGTATCCCATTTCTCTAAGGGTTCGGGTATGTCATGAGAATAACCTTCGTAGCTGGTTTATACGACCGGAAACCTTCCTGATGTTAACCTCATCAGAGGAGTAAATGAGATTTAATGAATGGTGTGGTATACGATATAGGAAGGGAAAGTATGAAACCCGGTGCCAGCACACAGTATATTTTACACGCAGCACAAGAACGAAGAGAATGTCCCCGGGCTGAAGACTCCTAGTGTTAGAACTCGTGCTTCAATTGATGTTTTTCTCTCGTATGCATTTTTCACCTAATATAGTTGGGAACGTTGCCAGAACAAGGGACCAAAATTTATAAAACCGTTATATCACCGTCGAGTTCCGTGTGTGAGAATGCGCTATCCCGATGGGGTGATTCAGTTTTAGCATAAAGTCTTCCACAATTGTGAACTGCCCTTGGGAGCCGATACAAGTGCCAGCATTTTTCTTTTTTCCTTTTTTATATGGAGTTCGGTATATGTACCGTGGCCCAATGAACGATGTTCCTACATCTTCTCCTTGTGGTTCAATAACGTTCGTTAGAAGGTATGTGATATATCTGCCGGAGCAAGCTTCCTATTAGCGGCTAGAATAAAAGGAAACATTTTAAGTAGTTGTCATGGACTGTGCAAACTTCTTTGATATTGATGATGACGCTGGTAAGTTTATCAATACTTCCAAGTTTCAGATTTCATAGTCTTGTAAGTGACTTTTTTTACCAATACATTTGAAACTTTTTCTATTCGCGTGCATGACATAATACTTGGCTCACAATAACGTAACAAAACTCTTCTTCTTTATTCATTTTATGTATTCATTTTGTTCCATGTAATTTTTACTGCAACTAATACTGTTAAACTAAGTGGTAGTTTCTGGTACCTTATATCTATCACGATGGAGAACAACATGGCACTTACATATTTTCCAAACATGGAAAATGTAGCCTTACGGTATGCTTTTTCTATTAATGGCGTATCATCATTTCACACGACAACAATCTATAATTATAAAAGGAAGTGTTTGTCTGTGTATCTGTGTGTCTGTTCGCGATGGCCAACAAAATCTACAGCACGCAGAGATTTGAAATTTTGAACATAGGTAGATGGTAAGGGGTCCAAATGCACCTCGAAGCCGGAATTTTCATTTTCGCTTTCGTTGGTGAGTTATGAGCGAAAAACCATCGGAAAACGTGCATTGGGATTTGACAATCCAACGTGCTGTCACCAAGATTAAATGCATAGAGTCGCTGTCGCTAGGCAACGTACATAAGATAGGTAGAGAACACAATATTCAAGGAGCCATTTTAAGTCCAGGGCGTAGGAAACCGGTTTTGGTCTTACATGGTGTGAGGGCATATGACGCTGTTGATGGTGATTCGTCCGTCGGATCGGGATGTAATGTCTTGAGCTATTCGAGAGGAGTGAACTATGCGCCGGCATCGGGTTTCATCCTCTTCATTCTTTTTTTTTTTTTTTTGCTAGGGGCTTTACGTCGCACCGACACAGATAGGTCTTATGGCGACGATGGGATAGGAAAGGCCTAGGAGTTGGAAGGAACCGGCCGTGGCCTTAATTAAGGTACAGCCCCAGCATTTGCCTGGTGTGAAAATGGGAAACCACGGAAAACCATCTTCACCTCTTCATTCTTACTATCATATATAATGTCATTCATTTCATCTCATTAACCCATCTAATTAGGTTGACGTCATGAAAGTCATCCGGTCGTAAAAATTCGCTACGAAGATTCATCTCACTTCATACCCAAACCCCGTAGAGAAAGTGGACAAGGGTTGGACACTTGTACATTTAGAGGAAACATATATAACACAAGATAGACGGTAATAATAAACAAAGAACAATACAAAAATCAGTCAAGATGGCATTTTAAGACCGTGAAATAGGAAGGCATTTTCCTTCGGTCCATGATGTCTGTCTGTCTGTCTGTCTGTCTGTCTGTCTGTCTGTCTGTCTGTCTGTCTGTCTGTCTGTCTGTCTGTCTGTCTGTCTGTCTGTCTGTCTGTCTGTCTGTCTGTCTGTCTGTCTGTCTGTCTGTCTGTCTGTCTGTCTGTCTGTCTGTCTGTCTGTCTGTCTGTCTGTCTGTCTGTCTGTCTGTGTGCATATGTGCGATGCCCAGCCAAATCTACGGAAAACAAAGATCTGAAATGTTGGCCATAGGTGGGCACAGGT
This sequence comes from Anabrus simplex, assembly GCF_040414725.1. NCBI lineage: Eukaryota > Metazoa > Arthropoda > Insecta > Orthoptera > Tettigoniidae > Anabrus > Anabrus simplex. The sequence continues at coordinate 468,348,423 of NC_090265.1, read as the reverse complement.
ATCACCTAAGACGCATGGCTGTGTCAAAGAGCAATTCTTGCACCAAGACATGCAGCTGTCAACGTCGTCAACAATTATCCGATTACCATGTTTTCTTTCAACTAATTCAATCTCATGTTTTACACCAATTACGCATGGCTATGTCAAAGAGCAATTATTGCTCCAAGAAGTGCAGCTGTCAACGTCATCAACAAGCAAATTTTACAAGAATTACCCGATGTTCTACAAAGTTACAAATCCATCGACTACACGGCAGAGCTTTAGAAATACTTAGTCACCTGGAGTACCCTCGAACATCTTGGAGCGAACGATTGTGGCACCGATTATCCTTCTTAAGAATAAGAATCCTCCCCTCTGCAATGAACATGACTCTGAAAATGATGACTAATATTATAGAAGCCATTCTCATAATTGGGCATGCCGCGAGCAAAGTAATATTCATTCCTCGGATTCGAATAATTTCTTCGGATATACAGTTTAAGTTTAGATGTATGCAGTTCTCCGTTTGTTTCAGTTTCGCTATGAACATCAAAAAGGCACAAGAACATCTCTTAAAGTTGTAGGACTCCATCTTAGAAAAAGCTACTTCTCCCATTGTCAACTGTACGTGTTTTTTCAAGAGTTAGAAAGGCAAACGCACTATATATCTTAGCTCCATTTGGAGGGACACTAATATAGTTCAACCGGAAGCTCTTTAAGGAAAAATAGTTTTTATATATAAAAGAGTTGAATTAATAAACGCGAGCAAAGCCGCGGGTACATGCTAGTTATTTAATAAAGGGACAAATATTAAATATTTTACACTTTCCGGGACAAGAGGAAAACTCGAAAATTTTTAATTTTTAAATTAAAATAATAGAAACAATTTTCATAGATTTATTGATAACAATGTAACGTAATACAACTACAAAGTAGACTACAATTATGGTTTGAAAGACAGCTTTACTAGTAAGACGAAAGAAACTGCAATATTTGAGAAAATGTTTCACCAAATTGGAAGTCAAAGTTATTACTCCCTACCATCAAAATTGACTGCAAATCTTCATATGTTAATGCTGACCTCTATTCGTATTTTACATATTTCATCTTTGAACATGTCTTTTCGCACACGTAGATACTACCAAATACAGAGGCAAACCACAGAGAAACTTATTTTAGTTATCATATTCATCACTTGGAAGACGCTTATAGAATTCTGTTAGATTCTTCTCTTAGAATTTGCCTTTTAGCATGTTATCAAACTGCAGATTAATTACTTCACATTGAAGGTTCGGTGAAAGTTCCTCAATTGTGCAGTCAAGTGGATTTTGACATATGAAAATGTATTTTGCACTTGTAACAAGATTTTAAAAAATGTTTCTTTGACTGCTGTTGAGCTCAGAAAATACACTGACCGTCAAAATTTTAGAACACTTGAATTTTTAAAGGAAAAATCATGTTAAATTGTAGAACATTTGTTTTATTATTGACATTGATTATTTTCATGAAAAAAATATCTAACTGAGGGTAGCAATAACAGACAGATAACATTATTTAAATCATTTGTTCACGAAAATAATCAATGAATATAATAAAACAAATGTTTCACAACTTAATATGCTTTTTCCTTTAAAAATTCAAGTGATTCATTAATTTTGCCGGTCCGTGTATAACGCCTGTGTGGAAATGTAGATTTCATTCCTTTCAATTTGTGGGAAATGTATGAAGTAACTTGACAAGATATGTGTCAATAGGGATGTAGGCAGAGAAAGTTCGCGCCAGATAGCGCTCGTGTACTACTGGGTAAGCGCAAGGCGGACGTCTTATGTTTCTCCCTGTCACCTGCGCGTAATGTATAGAATGTGACCGAGTTTTCTGAGCTAAAGCCGATTGTATCTTCTCTAATTTTACTCCAAGACTATATTAATTAATTGTATAGGTATATCCCCTAGTATATTACGGACGATTTTCAGTGTTTAAGCCTTAAACAGCTGCAATATGAGCTACGGACCAGAAACGCTAAAACTAGCGGGAGGAAGGAAGAGTTAGTACAACGGTAATTAGAAAATTCTAACACGCTTTATTATCCTAATAATGAACAGGAGCATGCCTTTGAGTACTGCGCATTGATAAATATATGTACATCCACAAGACTTAAATCATAAATAGATATTTAAACACGCACTTGCTCCCCTTGCTTATAAACTTCGATTCATGTATTTTTTTAAAGGTTGATGGCTGACATGAAACTGTAGATACAGCCTTTGTCCACCACCAAAAGCATGTGAATATTCTTGAGTTTCCCAGTGCCGGTTCCTTTGAATATTTGACCATCAGCCATAAGGTGAAGATCACTATCACAAATTTCCATCTGATGGATTATTTCGTATTTAGAAAACCGAAAACAGATGGAGCACCTGTTTCCAACTACAAATTATTGTGTTATGCTGGATACAGACTTTTCAGTGAAAAGTTTGTTTTGTTTATAAAAGGTTAATTTCAGTCGGGTGAAATTCTAAAATGCAGTGCTGTGAAATACGAGTACACAAAACATAAGACCTATAATGTGAAGCTTATTTTAGGAGTACCTGGTGACATTATAGGAGGGAATGTGAACGTTTTGCTGGAGCAGGCCCCAAGGCATGTTATAAGCACATTGCTGCTGTAAGCTACGCATTAGAGCACTTCCCCAAGACTGGTATTATTCAGTGTTCAAAAACATGCAGCCAAAATTTATAAACTTTTCAGCATCCCCCTACCAAACGGTTGAGGCCAGTTAGCCCTATGAAAGTGGAATGTTTGCCCTTGGAACAAGTTTTGCTATTATTATAATCTCAGTTGCACCAGTTATAACTCTAGTCGAGGGGTATTTCTGTCTGAAAGCAAGGGGGCTGTTTTCAAGGGCATTTTCTCTATTAGGCCAAATGTTCAATTCTTTAAATTGGCAGTAGGGCCTACATGAAATTCATCCAAACATTAAATATTCTCCCAACAGTAGTTTTATGGATTCCGAATTTGAGGCCTAGTTCTTTGTCAGATTTGTTGGTCCTTAGCTTCATAACTGTCAAGAAGAAACACAGTCTGGGTTCAAGAGGGAATATCTGTAAATTGTATCTATTTTTTCCAGAAAAGCAAACACCAAATTACAATGTTGGACGTCTACAAATCCTGTATAAAGCAATATGGCATCAAACCAAATTACCTGTAGTATTTTTTGAGTGCTGATGTCTATGAAAATGAGAGCCACAAAAATGTAACATTCACTTCTTCCGGTATATTCATGATTTCTTTCCGTAATTCAAAGCAGGTGGTTTCTGCATATTCCGATATTGTAGGCTTATCGTGGTAATCCAGCAATTTTCTGGTGTATGGCCTCTTCTTTGTTTTTGTTCTGTTCGTAGTACACGGAAAAAGCGATGGAACAGCGCCCAGTTTTAATCTTGATCTTTCACCTTTAAATACAAACGCATAAATTCGGTGGTTGTTATCAAAATGCCTAATCAGTTTGTAGGTAGAAAATAGGAATTATTTCCCTTCGTAAATCGCACTTACCCAACAAAGTTTTCGTAAGTCACCGGGTTGAAAATAATGGGAACACACTTTAATATTTCGGTCAGATTCTTCTCACCGAAATTTTTCCTTCTAATAGCATGTAACCATTTCTTCCTCATTTCTTTATTTTGTGGAAACTGGTGAAACGAAAATGAGCTTCCCCGATTTTTTCAAAGAGGAACACTGCAATAGCTCGGCATAGTCACGAAAATAACAATTTAAGCAACGTAAATTCGTGGATATTTAGCGGCATGAGTACACAGAAGACAAATGAAGAGCGCATTGCGCTTACCCAGTACAATAGCAGTGCGCTCTATTGGTGCTAGTTCTATACATCCCTATTAAAGCCAGTTATCGTCGAAATGACTCTACTGCAGTATATGTGCCATATATTAGCACTGTTCTGACTTATAGTTTCAAGCTAAATCCATTAATAAAACCTAAGGTATCAACAGCAAAAGCTAATTTCCAAAGCCATTCAGTGTGCGGTAGTAGTGGTTGAGGGCGGTTTTACTCGCTTAGAAATTAATATCTGCTCTGAGTTCAAAAATTCTTATTTCAACTTGACCACTGCTGAGCCATCGAACTGCTGTATGGCAGGGGCAATTCATAATATTCAGGTTCCACTTCTGAGAGAAAAACACAGAATTGACGGTGCTTCAGTCCATGAGAACGAATGAAGTTCATCATTGACACAACTGGTTCAACAACACACGATGGATGCAGTTATTTCCCGCAAAGTACCTGCTGGAGAATAACACAATTATTAATAACGATAGGCTCTGAACACACTGCATTTTCACACGCCTTGAATATGTCTCCAACTAAGCCTGTGCCTGTTCCACATTCTTTATATATATATATATATATATATATATATATATATATATATATATACTAGGGGCTTTACGTCGCACCGACACAGATAGGTCTTATGGCGACGATGGGATAGGAAAGGCTTAGGAGTTGGAAGGAAGCGGCCGTGGCCTTAATTAAGATACAGCCCCAGCATTTGCTTGGTGTGAAAATGAGAAACCACGGGAAACCATTTTCAGGGCTGCCGATAATGAGATTCGAACCTACTATCTCCCGGATGCAAGCTCACAGCCGCGCGCCTCTACGCGCACGGCCAACTCGCCCGGTCCCCATTCTTTCTATCACCGTCACTTTTGATACATTTTAGCTGATCCCACTTCAGATTATACTTCGTTAACGTTTTCTCAACTACCTTAAAAAATTTTCGCCTGTAGTTGTTCCACGCTCTTCATAAAAGCTAATTCTTCAGGCACTTCAAAGTCAGCATTGACTCCTCGATTAACCAGCTGCAACTGAGCAGTATCTGTAATGTGTGTCGACTCATCAAGAGCCAAGGAATACCACTCAAAATCATTTGCCGTGTTGACTAATTGGTTACTGATGTTCCTCCCAGTGTCAACTCTTAGAGTAACTGTTCTTGTGGGAATGCTGATAGTATTAAATAAATTTCTCTGAACATATTTGTTCGGTTGCTACAATCAAACATGATTTTATTAACTCACCTTCAAAAAAATAGTTTTCCTTGGCTAACAAATGAGCTATTCGTGAACTTACTTTAGTTGCAGTCTCATTTTTATTTTTGTGAAGAAACTGTACTGTAATGAAATACTCCGTTTTAAAATTTGCGATTCTTCTGATCGTTCCTTCCCTGTGAGCTGGAAATATTGCGACGAATTATTAGTTTCGTGCCGACGTATAACGTACATTTTTAGTACAGCTATAGTGTCACTGTACAACAAATATAATGCCGTCTAATTCAGTAACAAAGTAATTTTCACTTTACTTTGCCTTAAAGACACGACACTCGAAGTCCACTTTTCTTTTGTGATATGATGGATATGCATTGATATAAAAACGGTACAAAATGTGGTTGAACAGCGATATACGTGGTATTGGTGACGTTGCCTAATTATAATGGTGTGTCATCACAGGAGACGCACGAAGCAACGTGCGAATGCGCAAGGTTTATATACTTAGATCTGGTCACGCTCCCAGAATTCTTTGCGGCAGCGGCCATATTGGGACCAAAGGCCTACACTGTGTGTTATAAAGTGCAGTAAGATTTAGTGTTGGGACATTCGATCGATTCATTTGATTCCGTTCACGTTACTGAATCGATACAGTGATCCGATTCATGGCACATTAGAGGCACAGCTCCTACTGCATCTGTGCAGTATGTACTGGTAAGACAGCAGCAACAGCATTCAGTGCTCGCAGCTGCCATCTGGTCTTCATACTATGAATTCTTTTCTTGGTAAAAAATGCTAGTCACTCTAATACATCGAAGGTTTCCGGCGACGCAGGATGGGAAAGGTCTAAGATTTGGAAGGTAGCAGCCATATCCTTAATTAAGGTACAGTCCCAGCATTTCCTGGTGTATAAATGGGGAAACTACGGAAAACCATCTTAACGGCTGTCGACGGTGGGATTCGAACACACCATCCCCCGAATGCAAGCGCATAGCTACGCGATACTAACCGCACGTCCAACTACCTCAGTCATTTTTGAAAATATGTATTTTTCTATCAGCTGAGGAATTTTTTAAATCATATTTTGTATAGTCGGCTCACTTACTGTCCACATATGATTGAAGTCTTGTGCAACGATGTGACATATGAACTGAGAGAATACTGAGCCGTTCTTCCCAATATAAAACAGGTACTTTTGAGTGGTCATCAGCATGACTCATAGTCATAGGGCAGGCTAAAGTCGAGTTTAATTGTCAAATGTCAACTAAGTTATAATACTAAGATTCATTAAAGTAATAAATAGTATAACCTAATAGCCTACCTACTTACTAGCTACTTCAAAATTATGTTTTGTCTACCATTTTAACACTGCATATAAATCCATCTATTATTTAAACCTCCCTGTAAGAAGAGGACAGTGAATTCAAGTGAGTTTTATTTTCAAATGGGCTGAGCTCGAGAGTCCATTATAGTATACGATTTTCAGTGTACGATGGCTCACTGTATGTCTCGCTGCAGCGGAATCTCGGCTCTGCGCCAGTGTCCAGTGTGCCGATAAGGAGCCGTGTGTATCTTGTGTCTCACTGAGCCGTGCTCGTTCACGATTCTTTCGATGTGCCATGATTCACTGTCTCGCTGCAGCGGAAGCTCGGCTCCCCGTCAACGTCCAGTGAGTGCGCCACTCAGCACTGTCCGCTAGGAGTAAGCTGAATCGTGTGCCGTGAGCTCGCCGTTCCTGTGAATCGATTCACTCGGACACTCGAATGAATCGATACACTACTTCGAATCATGCATTCAGTAGCCAACACTAGTAATATTAAGTTGGCATGGGTTATTGTGCCGCTCCAAATTGTAGAAGTCATTGATGTAAAGGGACTAGGTTATTTAGATTCCCGAAAGATAAGAACGGGAGGGCAAAATGGGTTCAAAATTGCCGACGCGATAAGAGGCAGCCCACAGAACATTCGCAGCTGTGTGAGGTTAGTATAACCTTTGCTAGATAAAAATAAACAATCACCAAGTTTAATTATGTTTACTTTTGTGGTGCTGTGGTTAGTGTGATTAGCTGCCACCCCTCGAGGCTCGGGTTCGATTGCCGGCTCTGCCACGAAATTTTAAAACTTCTACGAGGACTGAAATGGAGTCCATTCAGCCTCGGAAGGTCAACTGAGTAGGAAGGTTGTTCGATTCCCGCCTCAGACATTCTCGAAGTGGTTTTCCGTGGTTTTCACTTCTCCTCCAGGCAAATGCCGCGTTGGTACCTAACTTAAGACCACGGCCGCTTCTTTCCTCTTCCTTGTCTAGCCCTTCCAATCTTCTCATCCCCCGACAAGGCCCCTGTTCAGCATAGCAGGTAAGGCCGGTTGGGCGAGGAACTGGTACTCCTCCCCCAGCTGTATCACCAAACCCAAAGTCTCACACTCGAGGATACTGGCTTTGAGGCGGTAGAGGTGGGATCCCTCGCTGAGTCCGAGGAGAAAACCAACTCCGGACGTCAAACGGTTTAAGAAAGTGAGAAAGAAATAATAAGGTAACATTTGCATAACTTATTCAATAATAATAATAATAATATCAATAATAATAATAGTAATAATAATAACAATAATTGTTATATAAAATATATATCACCGAGCAAGCGGCTGCGGGTCTTGGGTCACGTAGTTATCAGTTTGCATTCGGGAGATATTGGGTTCGAACCACACTGTCGGCAGCCCTGAGTGTGGTTTTCCGTCGTTTCCTTTTTTCACACCAGACAAAAGCTGGGGATGTACCTTAATTAAGATCACGGTCGTTTTCTTCCCACTCCTAGCTCTTTCCTCTCGTCACCATAAGACCTATGTGTGTCAGTGCGATGTAAAGCAAATAGTGATAAAATGCATTACATTATAGCCTAACAGTAAATTCGTGTCGTCATCCCGTGACGGTGTGGGTCTTTCTTTTCAGGCACATCCGCAATAGATGTGAGTTGCAAGTACCATTTCGACCACATACCACTGTTAAATTTACGGCAGTACCGGGAATCGAACCCGGACCGCGAGGACGGTGGTTAATTACATAAACCGTTACACTACGAAAGCAGTTCTCTAATATACGCGTTTCTTCCTGTTACTAGAAATGTAGCCTAAATTGCTGGCTTTAATATTTATTATATTGGCCTACTGTTGCGTTAGGCTTTAGCCTATATGTAATTACTTCATTTTAGCCCTTCACACTTCTTTGATCATTATATTACCGGGCGAGTTGGCCGTGCGGTTAGGGTCGCGCAGCTGTGAGCTTGTATCCGGGAGATAGTGGGTTCGAACCCCACTGTCGGTAGCCCTGAATATGGTTTTCCTATTTTCATACCAGACATATGCTGGGGCTGTACCTTAATTAAGGCCACGGCCGCTTCCTTCCCATTCCTAGGCCTTTCCTATCCCATCGTCGCCATAAGACCTATCTGTGTCGGTGCGACGTAAGCAAATAGCAAAATATTCTTATTTTGTGTGTGTGTATGTGTGTGTATGTGTTAAAATAACGTTATATATTGACGAGGTTTTATGTGCAGTTGAATGATGTTAGATCTTAAGATATGGGGAATCTTGCTTTATGAGGTAGACATCGCTGATGAAAGGCTCCCGATACATGTACGAGTGAAATAATTCTACAAATTCAGAAACTTGATTGTATATATTGACAGGGCGGACCACACCATCACACGAATGTGCGTAGCGGTACTCGAATCAAGTGGTACAGCTTCCATCAGTTTGTGGCTTATTTTATTCCTCCAAAGTAAGGAGATCACATTCCAACACTTGAAAGTATGCGCCAAAACATAAACATTTCGGAAAGTATTCGAGTTACGAAGAAAATTCATATACATTTTACTCTGGGAAATCAAATTAGATGTACACCTGCTCTACTGCAGTGTTTAATAAAACTAACTGTTCAGGCGGCTTATTCACTTTTAATGCTAGGCGTACGTTTTCCTCTGAATTACCTCAAATTTTTTTTCGCTATATGTCCGCTTAAGAGATAGAGTGATAGAAAAATCAGAAAAGAATCTCTTTCTGGAATACTGTTAGAGATACGAAGGAAATGTTTACAGGTGGTGGTGGTGATCATTACTTTAAGAGCAAGTACAACTAGGCAACCATCCTCTATACAACACTAATGACTGAGAAAAATGGAAGGGATCCGACACTTAAAAAAATGAAGGTATCAGCCGCAGAAAAAGAAGGGCCAAGAAAGGCGCGAAAATGAAAGACTCCCATGCCTTGAATGCTCTAATACCGTCGGGGTCGTAAAAGAACAAGAGTTTACGAAGGGAGGTCGGATATTATAGATGAAAGTGAGAAGCCGGCACTAGTAAGTGGAAGCAATGCCAGGACTCAGCTAAGAGCCCCGTGGTCGCCAACCCACGCTCCCAAGTTATAAGCACCTCAGACCCCGTTTAGTCGCCTCTTACGACATGCAGGGGATACCGTGAATGTTATTTTACCGCCCCCACCCACAGGGGGTGAAATGCTTACAAACTTCTTTCTAGGAAATGGAATGTAAGTACATTCGTTGACTGCATTATTTGATAGGACTAACCGTTTAGGCAGGGTATTCACCTTTAGGCTCTCTGGTGTATATTTTGCTATGACTTGCAGCACATTTTATTTCCCTGGAGAACCCCCGTAAAATAAACTTCTGTATAGTAGTAAGTAGCCTATATGTTAAATAAATGTTCCAGTTGTATGCTTGCCGATTTTGAGCACGGTCCGCCAAGTAGTTTTACGTGAAAGAAACCAAAACAAAAATACCAAGGATATAGTATGCACCAAAGCACAGAGAAACAGGTTCATCTTGGAAACTATCTGAGATAAAAAAGAAAATTTATAGAAACTTATCTCTAGGAAATCAAATTTCAGGTACACTTTGTGAGTAAGCTCCATTGTTCAATAGGACTAACCGTGTAGGCAGCTTATTCAATTTTAAGTGTCCCAAGTGTAAGTTTTCCTCTGACTTGCTTCACATTTTCTTTCACTACATCGCCCACGTACAAGATAGCGTGATAGTAAGTACACTGTGTGTTAACCAAAGGTATCAGCTATAGATTTGCCAAAGTTGAGCTCGATCAGTCAAGTAGTTTCTTCGTGAAAAAATCCACAGGCAGGCAAACATACAAACTTTGAGATTGGTCATCGGTGGCATTTTTCCGTAAATCATGAATCTTTCGGAAACACTTTGATATCCCAGGATGATTCATAGCCTATGTTAACCGGATCCGCCATTAACCCGGATGTAACATAGTAATCTCATTTTCTCGGAAATAAAAAATTTCTCTGCCTATTCGATTGCACCACCATTCTTAACCTAACACGAGAGCATCCCGAAATTATTTTTGCCGGTCTTGTTCAGATACACTCTGTATATGATTAGGGATTTACACTGAAATATGCATAAAATCTTAGCATAAAATTTGTACGAACGAAAATAAAAGCAAAAATTAATTGTATACTCGATGTATGGCCATTGTAGTCCGGCTCCATGGCTAAATGGTTAGCGTGCTGGCCTTTGGTCACAGAGCTCCCGGGTTCGATTCCCGGCAGGGTTGGGAATTTTAACCACTATGTGATTAATTTCGCTGGCATGGGGGCTGGCTGTATGTATCGTCTTCATCATCATGCCATCCTCATCACGACGCGCACGTCACCTACGGGAGTCAAATCAAAAGACCTGCATCTGGCGAGCCGAACTTGTTATCGGACACTCCCGGCGCTAAAAGCCATACGCCATTTCATTTCATGGCTATTGTAGAATTTCCTGCAGTTCATAACAGTGTGAATTAATACAAATACATGGTCTGATACGAAATAGTAATTAATTGATAAGTTCTCGATGGAGCTGGCGATTGTTAAAGCATTCCGGAAACCTCTAAAGATTTACCCTCGTCACAATAATCTACAACCTACATCTTTTGCAGTACCTTTAAACTTATTCGTATCTCTCTGTCTATCTGCTGTAAATATCTATCAATCTATCAATCAAATTAATTAATTCTTCAACTTCTCTTAATTTCTAGAGCTGTAACAAAAATAATATAAACAATTGGAAACAGGCATTGGCAACTAAGGAACGGAAAGTAATGAAATCCTCTTTTGTCAGCAATATTCAACACGTCTAAAGTAAGACGGTGATAGCCCATGATCCTTCCACACAAAGAACCGTGCCTCATTAAAAAAAATGGTTTTCCTTATCACTAATATCATGTTTTAAATTACGGTTTTTGGAGTGCGACGTGCCAGAATGTTGCCCATCAGGTTTTACTTTACATTCTAGTAAGTCTTGTGATACGAGGCTGACGTATTTGAACACCTTCAAACAACGAAGGAAATCACTACGATCTGTTCGGGGTGATTTCCGACAAAGGAACAGTAATGTTGCAAACTTTGGATTGGGAAGACTTGGGAGCTTCGCGCTGTCAGTGGATAGATGGCGTGGAATGACAATAGTAGACGAATAAGCTTGAGGAGTACTTTTAAAAGATGAAGCTATAATTCAAGAGGACATATTGGGGTAAATGTTCATTTATAGGACGAGGTGTAAGGGAGTGGAATAAATTATCAAGGGAAATACTCGAAACATTTCCAAAACGTTTAAGAAAGAGCTAGGTAAACAATTGACAGGATATCTACCACCTGGGCGATAGCTCTAAATGTAGATAATTGACGATTGTTGCACTACTACCATCTGAGCCACTCATCGCGATGATCGTGGTTCACATATCAACCTTACTCCGTTTTGTCCTTCAGGATTTTCGATTTATGTAATTGGACTAAACCTACATTCACTCGGGCAGAGTTTTTGGGGAGGTGGGAGGGGGGGGGAGTTATATTTGGATTATTGGTGGTCCTGAATAGGATAAAGTAGTTCATTCCAACCTGTAATGGCGTCGTTATTCCTTCATCAGTCGAGGGCCCCCAGACTCCGGAATAATTTATCATCATCCAACTGATCCTATGTGCCGGATATGAAGTTCCAAAGATGGTCTGGATTTCGTGGAGCCGTTGCAGCCAATTTAATCGCATGTAACGCTTCACCTCGCCCAAGCCATGTTCAATAACATCTAAGTCTGAAGCTCTACATGCTAATCGACAAGTTCGATGCGCGGCTGTTGAGGAAACCAAACCCGAACTAGTATAACGGTATATGCCTTCTATTAATATTATGAACTCTATGTGTCAATCAATTGTGCAAGTCAAAAATCTTAAATTTTCTGGAAACAAAAGAAAACACGATTGCACTTTATTCACTAACAACTTTACATTTTGAAAGCTTTCTCAGTATATGATACTGTCATCTAATGCAGGGGTCGGCCTGCGAGCTAAGAAAGAGCTATGCATCTCCAAAAACAAATGTAGAAGTGCGATAATATTTCACAAAGCACGACAGTTATGTAAAAGTAATATTTATTTCGTCGTCTATAAAGCTGTATTGGATCATTCCTACATTTTTCTATACATATTTTCTACGGCTGTTTCTGCACCGTAACGGCGAGCTTCGAGTTCAGAAATTGTGAGAAAGGCCATGTGCAGCGCTATGGAACATTCTTACGTTTTTCGATACGTATTGTTTATGGTTCTTTCGCGATCATCGGCCGCCTTCAAGTTGAGGAGTTGTGAGAAAAATCCGTGTGTGGCGCTAGGGAACATTCTTAACGTTTTTCGTTTTTAGATACGTATTGTCTACGGTTCTTTCCGCGTTCTTCGGCAGGCTTCCTGTTCAGGAGTTGTGAGAAAGACAGTGTATGGCGCGCCTATATCTTCGCATTCGCAAGTTCTATATACACAGGTCAGGACACGCATGTTACTTATGGAGCCGCCTGATTGGGACTAACTTTGGGCGATCGCCACACAGTATTTCCGTGCTCGATACAGGCGAAATTTGGATTTAAAAATGGATTTAAGAAAAAACCCCGTTAAAATTAGATTTTTGCCTTAGATAACGTAATTAATAGTTTCACAATAACCTGCGAATTGTTATGAAAATTTTTGCGATATGTCTTGAAATCGTACACGATATCTAAACGCAGGCCAATTATTCCATATATATTTCAGTTATAAAACATGAATATTAATCACAAATAATTTCAATTTGAATTTGTACGAACGCGGACACGTTTTGCGCTAATATTGCTATCATGTTGATTTTATGGCTATTGGCGGATTCTTTAAGACTTTGAAAAATATACAGAGGCAGTTTTCTGAGGGTGTAAAAAGGGCGATGGAGAGTGAGTGTCTGCTATTATAATCAAAATTATCCAACTCGATTGTAACTGTTAGCAGTCAAGAGGGCCTACCATTACAATGAAAATTTCCTATTCCATCTTCACTTGAGAAACGACGTATGGCGACTTCCCCATCGTGTGTCGGGGATAACGCTAAAATCTGTGCAATTTAATACAATTTCACTCACAACATGTACGCTAGTTCATCTAGAATTATGTATTCATATTCCTTTTGATTACTGTTAGTACAGGATGGTTGCTCAGTAGTACTTCCTCTTTACACAATAATCACCACCATTTTAGAATTTGTTGTATCTCTTCTAGGTGATTTTTCTTTGTTTTCTTCCTAATTTATACACGTAGTACACGATTATCTAAATCTCAACCAATAACCACGACAACCTGACAGTCTGACCTGTGAACCTGACCTGGCGTCTCCTGGAATTATACCCTTGGCGCGACGCCTTGCGATTACTGCAGCTACAAAGTTGTTAAGCTCTCGATGCGATGCATATTGATTACTGGAATGTAACGATTACAATTTTACTTCAAGAAGTAAATTACAAGTTACATTTTGTGAAAAGTAACGACTGCGCGTAAAAGTTACTGAAAAAATAATTCCTACAAGTAATTCAATTACTTCCCAACTCTGTTCAAATACCACTGGACTGAGCCAGGACAAACCTGCCAGCTTGAGCTCAGAAGGCCAGCGCTCTGCCGGCTGGGATACTTAGCTCGGCGTCTGTATATAATAAAGCAGACGGACGATCTAACGATAAAGTAAGTACCAGAATGCCAAAATGTAACAGCACAGTAAGACACCTAGGCCTATATGCCGTATTGTAGAATGGAAAGATAAGAAGGTTTTGAAACACAAATTCCTTTGTGGAAATTATGTCATTTTATGACTCAGAATTACTTTCCGTTAAATCAATAATCATCACGACTAACGACAAACAATTTCTAGTCTTTTTTATGGCTCTTCGCCTCTCTTTAGATGATAACATCATTCGGAATTTCACATCCTACGAGACGTTGATAATCTCATTGTCTTACCCCTGTCATCTCCGAAGTAGACCTCGTCCTTTTCCTTTCCGAAGATTGATATTCGAAAGTGTTTAAGTGTGACAGCTTCATAACATCGGCATCTGGCACGCTAAATCCGATACTCTTCCATTTCATTAAGTCTATATCAATTGAATGGATGTAAAAGAAATATTAAAAACCGCAGTTTTGCGTGACTTGATATTGTAAACACAGCCACAGTACCTTTAATTTTACGTGGCCTCCGAACAGGGACGTGTATTTTCATATTAAAAACACCACATGCATTGACGGTGATTCGAATCAGGGCCACCTTGATGAGAAGCCAGGGACATAGACGCTCAGCTGTCACGCCCCTAACAATTATTATTATTATTATTATTATTATTATTATTATTATTATTATTATTATTATTATTATTATTATTATTATTTCGTTATGCTCAGCCAAGGAGCGCGTTTGAACTCATTTCGTACAACGTTTTTTTTTTCTACTTCCCAATATCTCTTCATTCGTCCACTGTGTTCCTTTCTGCGTTCTTCTGTCCAACCTATATTTTTCTTTTAGGTTTCTCTGCTAATTTATGTTTGTTTACTTAACTTCTAAATTTTGTTCTGTCTTGAATAATTTCTTCGGTAATACAGATTTGTTGTAGGTCTTCGTTTATTTCCACTAGCCAATTGTTGCGAATTTTCAGGGGTAGTGCTAGGTTTTAGAAGTTTCTGTAAGTCTGTTGTTATCCATTCTGTGTAGGTGTCAGTAGAATTTCAATCGCCTTTTTCTAATTGTATCCGTCATTTTTTCTGTGATTTGATAAATTTCCTGTGGTTTCTATTTCATCCAAATGCCATTTTCATATTTTGACCCTAGGATTTTTCTGATAATTTTCTTCTCGTGTTTTTCCAGTTGTTTGTGACTTGCCACCACTTGTCAGCGTTTCGGATACATACCGTGCCTCTAGTTTGATGACTGTTATTTAGTGTTGTAATTTTGATATTTTTAATATAGAGAATTTGTTTTATCTCTTCTGGGTGATTTTTCTTTGTTTTCTTCCTCATTTATACCTGGTGGATGAATAATT
Source organism: Anabrus simplex (assembly GCF_040414725.1). NCBI lineage: Eukaryota > Metazoa > Arthropoda > Insecta > Orthoptera > Tettigoniidae > Anabrus > Anabrus simplex. The sequence goes on along the minus strand of NC_090265.1, from coordinate 468,333,007 downwards.
TTGCCTGTGCACTTGAATTTACCCACTGTACTTGGAGGATTTTTCCGAATTTAGTGATTAATAGTAGGTTGTCGAATCTTGATTTAGTTCCTTCCATATGCTGCGTCTCTTCAAATAAATCTGGAGTCCAGTTTTGCCACTATTTCATGCAGTTTTTATTTGGACTGAATTGCATTTTGTCTGTTGTTAGAATGGATTTCAAGGTCATCTAAGCAATCAAGGTGCATTTTGATTTTAAGAAGCCTGTCAATATTTATCCCTCTAGTTTCTTTTCTTAATACGTGAATCACTTTTTTCCAAAACTAAATTGGGTCTCCTTGTCGGACGCCGTTTCTGATTTCGAACGGTTGAGGAACCTCTCCCAGATTTTTAAAAAAATTAGTGTTGTTTAGAGTTTGTTTGATCAATTCCCTTGTTTTCCTGTCGACTTGGAATTCTGCAAGTACGTTGAACAGTGCCTGAGTGTCTGTCTGTCTATGGAGTCATATTATTATTATTATTATTATTATTATTATTATTATTATTATTATTATTTACTCGTTTGAAACAGCTATGAGCCATGATTACACAACTTCTATACATATTTTGAGTTCTTTTCTCTTACCTTCTTAAGCCATTGCTCCTTTATTCCCTAGTTACCTAGCTCGTCCTGCTCTCCTCGATTTCTCCTTGGACATATTCTTCTCTTTCGCAATTTACTTTCTCAACGCTTTTCTGTTTCTTATATCTTCTGGTTTGTCCACACATTTTTTAAGTCGTGGTGGACTTCGTTTATGCATGGGACTTGTATTTTCCTGTTTTCCTGGAATGTGAGGACTCCTTTCTGACGTGTTTTAAAAAACCGGCCCCTTTTTATTCGTTAACCTTGGGATACTCTCAGATTTTCATACTTCTCTTTGTTTAATTTCTCGTAGGAATAGAACGTATCCACTGTTATGATTTTGGATACCAGGATCTACCTTAAAGTCTTCCTCTCTTTCTCTGTACCTGACAGTTTATTATTATTATTATTATTATTATTATTATTATTATTATTATTATTATTATTATTATTATTATTATTATTATTATTATTATTAGGAGCACAGCCACTATTGCATTCGCTTTTCTGCGGCTAAATACAGTATGCATCTCCTGTGTTTGAAGCGTCTGCCCATGCCATCCATGTGGACATAGGTGCAGCCATCTGACTTATTACAGATTAAGACCAAGGCCAATCCGGAGGACGTATTCTTTGGCTGATTTAACACCTCCGAATATCAGATGCAGACTGGCTGTAGAAATGAAGCAGAAGAAACAGATGGCAGACATTCTCCTATCACTGTACTATCATTGCTTTATCACTCCTCATCTCAGATCTAAGAAGTAATTTGTATAGAATGACATTAGAAATCCAGCCCGATGTCCGAAACCCGAGTGTTTGTGACTATGAAAAGGACCTGTGACAAAGCATATAGTCATTCAACTTCTAGAAATGTTTCTAAGTACAGAGGGAAAATGATAATGTGTGTTCATATTGATAAATAATAATGCCCTTCGGAGAGACCTGGTGCAGATCTTTCGAGTTGATACCCAAAGGCGACCTGCGCTTCTGTGAGAATATGGCCCTATCAACGATGAAGTACACAATGTAGAAGAAGACACAAACACCTGGTCCCTGGGGCAGATGAGTTAAGCAGTGAAGGTTTAAAGCCCCGACCCGTACGGGAATGGAATCCAGAGCCACATGGACGAAGTCAGGTGATGCAGGAAGTATTAGATTAGGAAATGAAGTCTTAAAGGAAGTAGATGAATATTTTTACGTGGGTAGTAGAATAACTAAAGATGGCAGAAGTGATGATGATGATGATGATGATGATTGTTGTTTAAAGGGGCCTAACATCTAAGGTCATCGGCCCCAAATGGCAGAAGTAGGGAGGACATAAAATGAAGACTAGCTGAAACAAGGAAGGCCTTCCTTAAGCAAAGAAATTTGCTCACTTCGAGCATTGATACAGGAATCAAAAATAATATTTGGAAGAATTTCTTCTCGAGCATAGCATTGTACGTAAGTGATTTTTTTTTTTTTGCTAGGGGCTTTACGTCGCACCGACACAGATAGGTCTTATGGCGACGATGGGATAGGAAAGGCCTAGGAGTGGGAAGGAAGCGGCCGTGGCCTTAATTAAGGTACAGCCCCAGCATTTGCCTGGTGTGAAAATGGGAAACCACGGAAAACCATCTTCAGGGCTGCCGATAGTGGGATTCGAACCTACTATCTCCCGGATGCAAGCCCACAGCCGCGCGCCTCTACGCGCACGGCCAACTCGCCCGGTATTACGTAAGTGAGACGTGGACAATAATCTAGCTCAGAAAGGAAGAAATATTTTTAAATGTGGTGTTATAGAGGAATGTTGAAGTTGAGATGGGTAGATCGAATCACAAATAAAGATGTACTGAATCGAAAATGTGAGAAGAGAATGATTTGGCTAAATTTTACCAGAGAAGATCATAAGGGACCCAGGACTTGTTTAATTTGTATTTGAGGGAAGCATAGACGGTAGAAATGGTAGGGGTAGACCAACGAATGAATATGACAAATATATTAGAGTAGACGTAGGATGTAGGAATTACGTAGAAATGGAAACTTTTGCTCAAGATAGGGTGGCATGGAGAACTGCATCAAACCAGTCTATTGGCTGATGACCCAAACAACAGCAAAAACAACAACAATAACAACATTCTGAAAGTGCTGTACTAATTAACTAGCATGTGTTAAAAATAACCTATCACTGATAATTAATTAGTAGCACCCTGCCATGCGGCACTGATAACAGCTCAGGAGTAATTAGAAAGTTTAAATCACTTTTCTCCCTCACACGTTTGTTTGTGTATACGAACTATGCAATAGTCTAATGTAATTACCAAGCCAACTGCAACTTTGTTTCAAGTTTAATTACAACCTATTTAAGATACATGGCTTAAGAGACGTAAACAAAGCTGTAAACTTGCATTAGTTGATGTCAGCGATAATATTTGTCAAGTAGATGGCCTCTTGTAAGTCACTAGCTCCCTGAATTCAAACATTGATCACTTCTTTCGAAGTTACGACTAGATGAGTAAATTGTATTATGCCGATTAATTTTGAACTGATGAAGGCTTTCATGACCAGCTAAGTAATTTCTGTAGCAGGCTTCAGGGTTGATAGGCTTAGATGAACTCATTTAGAGTGACTGGATCACTATTCTGAAGATTACTGGTCGCACCTGCTGGGGACACGCCAGTAAATATTACAAGTTCGACATGGTATAACAATCGAAAACCCGCTTCACTGAGTCATTTTCTTATGTTAGATGAAGGGCAATATATCGTAATATATATCCTTTCTGTTACTGGGTACCACTCCATAAGGATCCTCTTGGCCTCCTTATCCATTAATATACCCACACCTCCATAACTCGCTCCGTTGCCCTCGGGTCTTCCAGAGTATACAAATGTAGCTCCATCATGGGTTGCCAATTCCCCAAACTCACTCCATCTCACCTCACTCAAACCTAGGATGTTCAGGCCATAACTCCTCGTACATGCACTGCCTGTCGTAACCTTCCACTTTCCCGCAGAGTCCTCACATTCCATAGCCCAATTTTCGCTAGCCTTTTCAAGCCAAAGGTCGTCATCTTTGGATCAGTCCGGTTTCTCATTGTTGATGTTTCTGTAATAAGGTAATTTAAGGTGTGCGAGTTATGGCCCACAGCACCCGAGCTTGGTGGTGGGGCTGCCACCTACGCCTCCAAGCCTGCTGTTTTCTGTTGGGGTAGTCTCCCTTAACCTTTGAAGATCCCTCTTCACCACAAGGCAGTGGTTTTCCTCTTTATTTTACCCCAAGAGGAAGGGTTGCCTCCTCCGCCAACTTAGCTATATCAAAGGTCACCTTCTCCGCCTCAGTTGCCGTTAAGGACTTCACCAGAGCCCCGTTAGCTGTTACTTTTCAGGGTTCCTGTAAGGCCTTCACAGCTACCGTAGCTGTCCTGGGGCACACAAGGTCCCCGCTGTACTTCATCCTTACAGGCTATCCCCTACTTCGTACCGTTGCCCGTCCCCCACGACGTGGTCGAGGGGTTGGACTTACACTGACTGACAGAGCAAATGCAACACCAAGAAGGAGTGGTCAGAACTTTATGCCAATTGCAGGGTAGACTGACGTCACTGAGGTATGCTCATGATGTGAAATGCGCCGCTGTGCTGCGCACTTAGCGAACGATAAATGGGACACGGCGTTGGCGAATGGCCCACTTCGTACCGTGATTTCTCAGCCGACAGTCATTGTAGAACGTGTTGTCGTGTGCCACAGGACACGTGTATAGCTAAGAATGCCAGGCCGCCGTCAACGGAGGCATTTCCAGCAGACAGACGACTTTACGAGGGGTATGGTGATCGGGTTGAGAAGGGCAGGTTGGTCGCTTCGTCAAATCGCAGCCGATACCCATAGGGATGTGTCCACGGTGCAGCGCCTGTGGCGAAGATGGTTGGCGCAGGGACATGTGGCACGTGCGAGGGGTCCAGGCGCAGCCCGAGTGACGTCAGCACGCGAGGATCGGCGCATCCGCCGCCAAGCGGTGGCAGCCCCGCACGCCACGTCAACCGCCATTCTTCAGCATGTGCAACACACCCTGGCTGTTCCAATATCGACCAGAACAATTTCCCGTCGATTGGTTGAAGGAGGCCTGCACTCCCGGCGTCCGCTCAGAAGACTACCATTGACTCCACAGCATAGACGTGCACGCCTGGCATGGTGCCGGGCTAGAGCGACTTGGATGGGGGAATGGCGGAACGTCGTGTTCTCCGATGAGTCACGCTTCTGTTCTGTCAGTGATAGTCACCGCAGACGAGTGTGGCGTCGGCGTGGAGAAAGGTCAAATCCTGCAGTAACTGTGGAGCGCCCTACCGCTAGACAACGCGGCATCATGGTTTGGGGCGCTATTGCGTATGATTCCACGTCACCTCTAGTGCGTATTCAAGGCACGTTAAATGCCCACCGCTACGTGCAGCATGTGCTGCGGCCGGTGGCACTCCCGTACCTTCAGGGGCTGCCCAATGCTCTGTTTCAGCAGGATAATGCCCGCCCACACACTGCTCGCATCTCCCAACAGGCTCTACGAGGTGTACAGATGCTTCCGTGGCCAGCGTACTCTCCGGATCTCTCCCAATCGAACACGTGTGGGATCTCATTGGACGCCGTTTGCAAACTCTGCCCCAGCCTCGTACGGACGACCAACTGTGGCAAATGGTTGACAGAGAATGGAGAACCATCCCTCAGGACACCATCCGCACTCTTATTGACTCTGTACCTCGACGTGTTTCTGCGTGCATCGCCGCTCGCGGTGGTCCTACATCCTACTGAGTCGATGCCGTGCGCATTGTGTAACCTGCATATCGGTTTGAAATAAACATCAATTATTCGTCCGTGCCGTCTCTGTTTTTTCCCCAACTTTCATCCCTTTCGAACCACTCCTTCTTGGTGTTGCATTTGCTCTGTCAGTCAGTGTATATATTAACTATAAATAATCATAATGTATGTATGTTCAGTCCTCAGCCCTAAGGCTGGTTGGATCCTCAACAGCTCCGCCATCAGCTGTCATATATGGCCTAGGCATCACCGAAGAGGCGCACTAGGGAAATGAGGAGTGAGGTAGTTTCCAGTTGCTTTCCTCGCCGAGCCAGAAGTTGCTATTACATATCAGTCTGCCAAGCCCACTGAAATGCATGCATCACCGACCCTATGGGCAACATTTACACACCATTCATAGCAGAGACTAGCTACATAAGGAATAGCATTACTATTATAGCATCGCTCATACCTCAGTCACCTTCATATTGTCAAAGCCAAGGATAAGACTGAGACAGGTCTATGAAAGTAACAAACTTGCTCTAGCCTATACCAGAAGACATAATGCACTGTAAACACCAGGTACCGCCAGCAAAGGCATAACCTACATATAATAATAATAATAATAATAATAATAATAATAATAATAATAATAATAATAATAATAATAATAATAATAATAAAGTACGACGTTGGCTAAAACAAGAATGGGATCCGGTTATAGAAATTAGAATCATCGTCAGCATTGCTGTAGAAGATAATAATAATCGCTATTTTGTACAGATAATCGTTTACGTTCGTAGCATTGGCATAACAAAAATGGCTGCCAGGTGTGAAGTATTTGGTTTGCATTTCAGTGCTTCAGTATTTATAATGAATTAATTTTAGCGTTGAATATTTTCCATGTTATAAATCCCTATATCTTACAAACTAAAGAATGTATACTAATTCAATTTTCGACAGTGCTTTGAAGTAACTAAAAGATGTTACTGAAGTTTAACCTTTAAATCATAAATGTATTTAAAATCGTAATGGTCACTTAATTCTAGTTCGATGAACTTATAATGCATATCGAAGTAACGTCTAAGTACCTACATCAAGGTTCTAGTTGGACAGCTTGTAGATGTGTGGGGACATGCATATGTCCATTTTGACATTAGAGAGATACGACCTTCAGACTCCTTCTAAGTTTCCGTGATCTGAAAGTGGTAATGGAGGAACTCATCCGGCCACGTGGTCTAGAGGTACCAAGCCTATCACCTACCCAAAGACCTTGGGTTCGACTCCAAAGAAGGTCAGGAATTTTAATTGGATTTGAGGGCTGTTTTCAGGTCTATTCAGCCTAGATGAGAACAATTGACGGTGAGGTAGCAACCCCGGTCTAGAAAACCATGAAATAGGCCGAGAGCATTCGTTGCGCTGACCACGTGTCACCAATCTCCGAAGCTTCGGGCAGAGCAGCGGTTGGCTGGTTTGTAGGCCAAGGATCTTCGAGGCTGTAACACCATGGTGTTTGCTTGTTTGTTTGATTATTGAAGGAAATTAATTTTTCTGTTTACTTTTTACTCAGCAATTGACGACAAAATCTTCAAGTCCCTTTTTTGGTATACCAACAGCCATTTGCAACGGAGGCACAAAAGTTGCGAGAAATATTTAGGTGCAAACAAAGTATGATAGTACCATCATCGACACCAGTAGACCGAGCAAATTGGCTGTGCGGTTAGGGGCGCGTAGCTAAGAGCTTCGAACCCCACTGTCGGCAGCCCTGAAGATGCTTTTCCGTGTTTTCCCATTTTAACAACATTCAAATGCTGGTCATGTACCTTAATTAACGCCACGACCGTTTGCTTCCCACTCCTAGCCATTTCTTACCCTATCGTCGCCGTAAGATCTGTCCTTGTCGGTGCGACGTAAAGCTAGTTGTAAAAGGAAAACAAATTGTAGACACCACTAGCTAAATCTGTTCCTTCTTTCTTTCTTTCTTTCTTTCTTTCTTTCTTTCTTTCGTTCTTTCTTTCTTTCTTTCTTTCTTTCTTTCTTTGTTAACCGTTTACCCGTTTACTCGTTGGCTGAATGGTCAGCGTACTGGCCTTCGGTTCAGAGGGTCCCGGGTTCCATTCCCAGGCGAGTCGGGGATTTTAACCTTCATTGGTTAATTTCAATGGCCTGGGGGCTGGGTGTTTGTGCTGTCCCCAACATCCCTGCAACTCACACACCACACATAACACTATCCTCCACCACAATAACACGCAGTTACCTACACATGGCAGATGCCGCCCACCCTCATCGGAGGGTCTGCCTTACAAGGGCTGCACTCGGCTAGAAATAGCCACATGAAATTTTGTTTAACCATTTACCATCCAGGGTTGGTTTCTCCCTCGGACTTAGCGAGGAATCCTACCTCTACCGCCTCAAGGGCAGTGTCCTGGAGTGTGAGACTTTGGGTCAGGGGATACAACTGGAAAGGAGGACCAATTACTCGCCCAGGTGGCCTCACCCGTTATACTGAACAGTGGCCTTATAGGGGGAGGGGGTATGAGAAGATCGGAAGGGATAGACAAGTAAGAGGGAAGGAAGCGGCCGTGGCCTTCAGTTAGGTTCCATCCCGGCATTTGCCTGGAGGAGAAATGGGAAACCGCGGAAAACCATTTCGAGGATGGCTGAGGAAGGAATCGAACCCCCCTCCTCTCCTCAGTTTACCTCCCGAGGCTGGTTGGACCCCGTTGCAGCCCTCATTCCACTTTTCAAATTTCGTGGCGCAGCCGGGAATCGAACCCGGTCCTCCGGCGATGGCTGTTAATTACACTAACTACTACACCACAGAGGCGGACTAAATGCAATCTTATGATATCAAATATACAGTCACTCGATAAAAATGAGCACATGGTATTGTGTAAGTTCCTCGCAGGTACACTTTTCTCATAGACAACTGGACCCACATATAATGGATATAATACTGTATTTGTAGTGGGTATCCACAGAGTTTGTGTCAACATCGGAAGTGAATTATCAAAATATTAAATTTGAGTAACGTACAATACCATGTGCTCATTCTTTTTATTGAGTGACTATACAAGAGAAGCAAATATTTCGACACAGCATATTTTATTGTTTGCAATTATAAACCCCAACAAGGTGTTCCAAAGTAGTGGTGAAGTTTCTATTAATGATTCGCACTAAAACAGAATAGAATTAACTTAGTTTGTTAATTCTAAGAATGGTCTTATGGTCGCCGTTTTGAACGATAGTGAAAAGCCTCCCTATGTAACTAGAATAGTGGATGGCCGACAGTTGTTCTGAATCTATGTGTAGTATTAATACAGGCGATACTCTATATTTATCTCTCTAGAAAAAATTATCACCGCTAAAGATGAAGAATAGGCCTACTTTGAAAAGTATTTACCAGCCATTTAAAAGATATTAAATTACTCGCTTATTGGTTGACTTAGCACTGAAGCTACTCCCAATATGACGGGTGAGAAAAGAAAACTAAACTTTGAAGTCATCTTGTTAGCTCTGAAGCAAACAGAGATTATGAGATTAGTCACTCTCACTTTCTTCTTGAATTCTGATAAAACAGTCGTTATGTGTTAACAGGACGTCTCATCCTCCGTTGTTCTCCGGAGATTCCTGCAATAACTACCAATAACGCTCAGCTCTCGGGCTAAATAAAGAGCAAAAGAAGGAAAGAATGAAAGGAAGAAAAGAAAAGGAAGGAGAGAAGAAGAAATACGAACAAATGTCAAAGAAATCATTATATATGCTGATATAGAACATGCAGCGACAATAAAAGCACTCTATACTCTGCCGGAACCTTTCGTGTATTATTCTACTCACAAAGGCACTTCGATTAAATATAATATAGAGGGGTAATGGAAGGGGTCCGACACTTCGAAAAATGAAGGTATCGGCCAAAGAAAGAGAAGGGCTACGGAAGGTATGAAAATGAAAGACACCCTAAGCCTTGAATGCTTTAATACCATCGGGGTCGGAAAATAACGGGTGTTGACCAAGGGAGGTCGGATAGGATACTTGAAGAATGGGAGCGTAGCCTGGAAGCAAAGCCAGGACTCCGCTAAGAGCCAACCCACGCTCCCAAGTTAAGAGCCACTGGTTGCCTTGGTAGGACGTTGACGTGCGTTACCGTGGAGAACAAACACATTTCGTCACAGTTATCTCGGTCAAAGCACCTTCTGTGCACAAGAATTGAATCATGCCACGTTTTATTCGTTTGGACGAAATCAATTAGTGGACACGTGCTCACAATCACACAGACCACGTTCTGAACTGTCAATGCCGTTGCCTACGCTATAAAACTTTCTTTGGATTGATTTGGCACTATAACTATCTTCTAATGCGGTAAATTAAATTTCAACGAATGCAATTCTCTCGTATTTACTTTCCTTACTGGAAATGTTAACGCACCCGTCCAGGTACGAGAGAATTCTGGTTCCATTCGCGACATAGACCATGATCATCAGCAAATTCCCCTCAAATGAATATTAGAATTTAATCTGGTGAAACATTTCCTTGGCGGAAAACGTATTTGTGTTAAATGCTGCTCAATATATTTAGTATTTTGTTTTTTTCCTCGAAATAAACTCTCCAGTTCTCAATTTTACAGCTACTTCAGTCGACCATGTAACATGTACCTAAAATATAGCAAATCGAACTTCCCTTTTGCAGTTAGACAACTGCCGCCATTTTGAATGACGTTTCTGCGTGCCTGTTAGGTCATCAGCCCAGCGACTGGTTGGATCCTCAAATAGCACCACCTGTACTGTATCACTATATTACGGTCCAAATATCATCATTTTACTTTAATAGAATATTCGAATAGCACCATGCAGAGCCCGAACTCCGTGCTTTACGGAGACACGAACCCCGTAGCGCAAGCTGCAGTCCTTGCGGTTACTCATGGAAACCCCAAAGGGAAGCAAGTTTTATTTTGAATTTACTCATGAAGACCCCGTAGATAGCGTTCCCAAGCGAGTCAGGGTAAGAGAAAGAGGATCGCGAGACAGAGACACAGATGTTTGGATTTGTCACGTGAAGCCAGTAGTGCCAACAACACCTAGCCAAATCTGAGCACACCAGGCCTGGTTGCAAGCTAATTCGAGATGGTATTCCCACACGAATGCAAGTTTCAGCGAGTGTATAACACTGGAAAATAATGATTGGAATTATGGAGCACTATATGCACCATAGCGGTGGCAAGTAGGCATGTTAAAGGTTTCCTTACTTAAATTAAAATAGCCGTTGGAAAGACGCGACCGGTACACAAAGACAATCTTTTGTGAGAGTGGGGATGTGCCGAGCCCAGTGGAAACTGGCGATACTATAAAGCCGTGTGAGCAGTGGGCTAGTTCCTGAAAGACCGGTGTATAGTGCGTGTCGCTCGTATCTAACCTCGAGAAAAAGTGCCTTTAACAAAGTGAACCCCAGACGATTACATCAAGTGTATATATCTGCGTTTAGGAGGTGTTTATTTTGACCTTGTGTGTGCTTGTCCGATGTGTATTTTGTCCATTGTTAGTGTATGCATCGTTGATTAAGAGAATTACAGCACGAGCTGATTTTTAGTTGTAAGGTTCTGTTCCCTCTCCAGTTTATACGAGGCGGATCCCGTGATTGTAAATTCAGTGTCTTTTGGGGGGTATATGCCAGTCCTAAGCGAATGTTTATTATATTTGTTAACCGACTAGTTCGAATTTGTTTAATCAGGCCGAAGTGTGTGAATCTATAATTATATTTCGTGTAAAGAGAAGATTCAGATGAAGGCTACATGCCATGCGCAGTTTAATTTATTTGAATCCTACGTCAAAAACACAATAATAACACCGTACACCTCAATATAATTGTAATTTGGATTCGAGACCCGTGTTTCTATTTAAAACTGCGAAGGATAATTATATTGTAATATTTTTGTAATGTAATTTAATTTTATTTGGGAAAATTATCATTCTTTTCTCGTGCTTATTGTTAATAAACCTTTCCACCCATTTATTTCTTCGAGTTCTTATGTATTCTAGAACCTGTCCTATGATTTTAAGTTAATTTTAGATAGAACTTTCGTCACACATTTTTATGTCCGAACGTACCACGTAGCGTCTCCGCTGAGCTAGGCAAATTTAAGAACAGGGGAAGGTACACACCAAAGGCTATGCAGTTATAGGAAAACCACACATAGGAAAATCACAAAAAACAATTGCAGCACCAAAATGAGGCGTACTAGGCAAGATGAGGAGTGAGGTAGTTTGCTATTGCTTTCCTCACTGGGCCAGAAAGTACTATTGCAACACGACTAACCCTATGAGCAACACCTTTCATAAGACTCAGACGCACTGGTTGTGCTCAGAATGCCATTACTCAGCAGCACCCATACCCCAGCAGCTTCCATATTGTCACAGCCATGGATGAGGCTGGGACTTGAGTGGAAGCTACACTTTGCTCTGGCCTTTGCCAGGAGATGGATGCAGATGTACCGTATCCATCAAGAAATCACAGCACGCAGCTCGAATGATATCATTTCATAAAACAACAATGAACGTCAACCTCAACTGGCGTGGGATATTCAGTAAATTTCCAGCGTGCCAATAAGGTGGCAAAAAGAATTATGTAAAGTAAATATAATTCTATATTATTCCTGTGCCATTCTCGAGAAATTAACAACCGCAGATATTTCTTCAGAGAGCTTCTTCTATCCAATAGCAGTTAATAGGCTTATAACAAGATGCAAATGAATGCTGAAATATAAGAGGATTTTCATTTCTTTTTCAAGTTTGTTACACAACACTAATGATATCAGTTTCAAGTACTCTTCAGAAAGATATTGGACTTTTTTCAATTAAAGAACAAGGAAATCTCTTCTCTTCGCTTCACTTGTTTACGGAAAGCAGAATGCAAAGGACCGTGATGCAAGCAACGAATTGAATTCAATAAAGTTTACCGTAATTTTTGCTAATACAGCACGGAAAGAAATTGCAACACAATGGAATTCTCTTCTTATTTTCTAACGATCATTATATTCTTGGGGCACGCATGAAATGTAACAGAAAATTAACCCATTCCTTATCCTTTCTTAAATGTTAATGACTATCAAGGAGAATGGATTTATTTTTATTATACATAGTGAATCAGTGTTCCATCAACTCAATTGTCCTTTTCTCTCAGATATGACGTTTAAATAATAATAATAATAATAATAATAATAATAATAATAATAATAATAATAATAATGAAATGTCGTGTGGCTTTTAGTACCGGGATATCCCAGGACGGGTTCGGCTCGCCAGATGCAGGTCTTTCTATTTGACTCCCGTAGGCGACCTGCGCATCGTGATGAGGATGAAATGATGATGAAGACAACACATACACCCAGCCCCCGTGCCATTGGAATTAAACAATTACGGTTAAAATCCCCGACCCGGCCGGGAATCGAACCCGGGACCCTCTGAACCGAAGGCCAGTACGCTGACCGTTCAGCCAACGAGTCGGACATGATGATGATGATGATGATGATAATGATGAAAGAATCCACCTTTTCCATAGCGAAAATCCAATGATCATAAATATGTCTCTCGGTTATGGCAATCCATGAACGTCTGATAATTTCAGATGATCACCAGCTATAAGACAGCCTGCACGGTTTCTAGGTATTGTCTGGCCATCCATCCGTACCTTATATCACAGCCTGCACTTCCGCCACACACCCTTCCGTAACGCAAATTTTCAGATTGCCCCCAGCTATAAGACATATATATGTCAATAATAGACAGACAGACAGACAGACAGACAGACAGACAGACAGACAGACAGACAGACAGACAGACAGACAGACAGACAGACAGACAGACAGACAGACAGACAGACAGACAGACAGACTGACTAATTTTAATTATTACAGCGAAAGAGTGATACTGATTTACGCGAAATTGGGACACTGGAAAACAGTTGTCTTTCCGAAAGCTTTATACGTATCGGAAACCGCAACCGTAGGAGGCCATTCTTAAATCTCAGATACTGAAAAGCAAGAACAAAAATTTATCGTGAAAATGTGTGGCCCGATGCAAGAAAATGAAATCTGGATCAAGAAGAGAATTGCAGAGATCTATCGTCTAACATATAGTCTCATTTATATCGTACGCAAGCGATGCTTTAAATTCTATGGACATATTTATAGGATGGATAACAACAGATTCACCAAAATATTATTTGATAATACAAACTCACGGAATACCAAGAATACAGACAAAATCGTAAGCAATCAAAATGCCATCGGAATACTAGTCACTAGGTACAAATTTACGGAGAAATGTAAAAAGAAAACAGTAAAGAAATGGTCAGAAGAACGCAAGAAACGTTACAACGGATTCATGATTATATTTTAGGAGGAAAAGATGACGCAAATAATCAAGACTTCTAACTCGCTCCTGAATGGGCAAAAGGAAGAAGAAGTAGAAGAATACGTTCTTCGTCCAGATTGGACTGTATCTTTATTCTACATACATGTAACGGATAAGAATCAGTACCTTAGATCAAGCTGAGGTACATCAGTCACACTGATAAAGAATGTATTCGAAACGTAACCTGTACACAATGGCATGGCAAAACCCGGATGAAGAACGTAATGGTAGTTTAAGTTAAATTAGTGAAAATTCACAGCCTGTTTCCAGCCATTTGACCGGGTCAGGAATGGAATGAATGAAACCCCATCTAGTGGCGAGGATAGGAACTGTCCCGGCTGCCAAAATCTGTCGTACTCGTCTGGGGCAATGATTAATGACTGACGGATGAAATGAAATTGGAGAGTGTTGCTGGAGTGCCGGGATTTGAACCGTGGAAGCCATCGATGAGCCAGCAGTGAGAGGCCGGCGCGCTGCCGCTCTGAGCCACGGAGAATAAGTTAGATGAAAAACATATTTATCTCCACTGCTTCAGAAGTTTCAGGATACTTCGTCAACAGCTTTATACTCATATTGATTTTCATTAACAGGATTATTCACACAACAGAAAATTCGTTAATATTTACTTCGTGAAATGAGTAAGTTATTTTCAGTTATTTCTTAATGTCACGTCGTCTAAATAAAGTACAAATTATTTTCACGGATACGGATATGGATTGAAATTCAAGGTAAAACCAAACTTTTAGTGAAGTATTTCAACATGACAAGACTAGTAGGATCAAATAGGGTTCGACCTATCTTTGAGAACCAGAATCATAGACACAAAACACATGTAACAAAAATATGTTCGAATCCCACCGTCGGCGGCCCTAAAGGTGGTTTTCCGTGGTTTCTCACTTTCGCACCAGGCAAACGCTGGGGGTGTACCTTAATTAAGGCCATGGGCGCTACCGTCCCAATTCTAGCCGTTTTCCATCCCACCGCGCTTTCGATGTGCGATGTTAAACAAGCAGCAAAAAGAAAAAAATTGACATGAAAATACCGTCGCTTTATTGACAGAGGAACTTGTACTCCTTCTTGCATAACTAATTTCACCATGGAGACCCATATACATGTCATTAGTGTGTGAAACCACCAATGTGCTAATGATCCTATATCGATAAGGGTGAAGAAAGTGGTTTCGTGCAATCAAAAGAAGAGCGAGGATCCTAACGAGGCCCCAGCAGCCTTGTTGAGAGAAGGACTAGGTTCCATTAACGATCAAGCTGTGGTTATGGGACTTCCAAACAGAAACATATTATTCCTCGGAGACATCAGCAGACAACATAACAGGATACGACCACATATACCTAGATTGCTCCCAAAGATCGTCATGCGAGCATCAGTCACCTTTATCAACTTGAGGTTCCTACGATACAGGGGAAAACTATGTCAACCGAATGTTATTTGTTTAACGGCTTGATATTATTATTATTATTATTATTATTATTATTATTATTATTATTATTATTATTATTATTATCAGTTTCCTGCTGGCTCAGCCCGCAATGTACAAAGTATAGTGTTCTTCGTTACTATCCTCATGGATGTATCTGCAAAATTTCGAGTTAATGAAATAAAGCACATGATCTGCTGTAGTAATAGAATGTAATATTATGTCAACAAAACACTTGAAAATACATCACACAAAGAAATTGAATTAAACGTTCCTTGGAACAACACTACGCGCCGAACTGTTAAAAAGTCCTTCAAAGATCTTCGTCGTGGAGACAAATGTACTCACAACGTATCTCAGAATCTACCTATTTAAGTAGTTATTGCCTCAAAAGAACGCGCGTGTTCCACTGAGTGTTTTTATACCAAAACGAACTGCGTACCTCAATTAGAACGAAGTATATGATTGCTTCAATGAGAAAAAATGTTGAAGAAATGAGACATCCAATTGAATGTGCACTCATAACTTTCCTTAGAATCAACCAATTTGGATAGTTAAGAGCTGAAATGAAAGAGCTTGATCCACTGAGTGTTCTTAAACCAAAACGAACTCCGTACCTCAATTAAAACAAACGATATAATTGCTTCAAAGACAAAAAAGATTGAAAAATCAGTTAATTTGAGGAAGGCAGAAGTTAAGTGATTTATAGTACCTGATGACAAATATGTGCATGAATACCTTTCAGTTAAAAAAAGTCAAAGAAATCGACCGGATAGAATGGCTGGACTAACTGACTTAAGTTTTCATAATTTTTTTAAATATATAGATTATTATTATTATTATTATTATTATTATTATTATTATTATTATTATTATTATTATTATTATTATTATTATTATTATTATTATTATTATTATTATGTGCGTATGGACCCAATGGATCACACAAAGCTCTAACGATTCTGTTTTCTGAGTTACCAAACAGCTCTCATTCTTTCTCCGTGGATCCTTTTTCGTTCTTCTGTCCACTTTGCTCTTCTTTTCCACTTCGTTCTGTGGTTGCACTTTCCATCCATTATTTTTTTTCCTGTAGCGGTTTCTGTCCGCGGTGTCATGTGAGTTCATCTGGGCTTTTTCCAGATCCTTCTTCACTTCTAGTACCTATGGAATATTTTTTAGATGTTCTATATAGGTGAGAATCTTGTGTCAGTCTACTTGCCGGCAGTCTGCGGACGTGCCCATAAAATTTCAGACGTCTTTTGCGGATGTCTGCTGCAATTTTGGAAAGCTCTTCTGTCACTTTGCGTGACCTTAGTCTATATCCATCTTCTGTTTTTCGGAGGCCGAGAATTTTCTACAGGATTCTTCTTTCTCCTTTTACAATGTTTTCTAGGCCACCTTTCCCATTTAGTGTAAGGGTCTCGCTGGCATATAAGACTTCGGGCTTGATTACTGTATTATAGTGTCTGATCTTTGCATGGCACGACAAGCACTTTTTATTGTAGTATATATGTTGTGAACCCTACCGTAGGCTTTCCGAAATGTTTGTAAGCGAATTTTCTGGGCAGCCTTCTCGCCTCCCGTTGGTTCAAGTATTACTTCCAAGTACTTAAAGTGTGGTATTCGGTTGATTTGCCCATATGTCGTGTTCAAATTTTGGATGTCAAATTTTGAGCAGAAGAACTTGGTCTTTTCAAAGGAAATTTGTAGGCCAACCTTTCCAGCATATTCACTAAGGGTTTCAATTTGTTTAACGGATGTGACTACATCATCTGTCAGTATGGCAAGGTCATCTGCAAAAGCGAGGCATGATATCTCAATACCGTCTTTGGGTCGTCCTAGTCGTATGGGGCGCCAGTATCCCATGCCTTTCAATGCCTTCCCCCTCTCGCGGATGACTTTGTCAAGGACGAGGTTGAAAAGAAGTGGAGATAAGCCGTCACCTTGTCGGACGCCAATTTTAATCAGGAATGGTTCAGAGATCTCCCCCATGAATTTAACTTTGGAGATAGTGTCAGTGAGTGTTGCCTTGATGAGGTTGAGTGTCTTGGAATCAAGCCCCAGTTCCTCAAGAATAACGAAGGGAGACTGTCGATCAACCGAGTCGTACGCTTTCCTGAAGTCAACAAAAATGCAGATGACCGGTTTGTTCCTCAAAACTTTGTATTTAAGTGTTGCCTTCAAGTTGAATATTTGTTCTGCACACGAGCGACCAGGGCGGAAGCCTGCTTGATATTCGCCAATACTTTGTTCAAGTTGTTCTTGCGTTCTCTTCAAGAGGCAAGCTGAAAAAGTTTGTATGCCACTTGGAGAAGAGAATGCCCCTGTAATTGTTCACGTCAGTCTTATCTTCTTTTTTGTGTAATGGGTGGATGAGGGCGCACTTCCAGTCCTGAGGTAATTCTTCCGATTGCCAGATATATGTAATGATTTGAATGAGTTTCTTGAGGGAGTTAGGTCCAAGATTTTTCAGAAGTTCCGCAATGATGCCATCTTCTCCGGAGGTTCTATTGTTTTTAAGTTTGAGGATGTGGCCGCGGATTTCTTCCTCTGTCGGTGGTGGAGGTTCTGGGAAAGTGTGCCTTGGGGGTTCTTGAGGGAATCTTGTGAGGGGCTCTGGACAGTTGAGGAGATCAGCGAAGTAAAGTGCTAGTTCCTGACAATTTTCTTGATTACTGAGTGCAAGTTTTCCATTTGATCTTTTGAAAGCCAGGTTTTGAGGATTATACCCACGGACGTGTCCTCCGAATTTCCTGTAGAAATCTCGTACGTTGTAGTTACGAAAGTTATCTTCAATCGAGTCCAGTTGTTGCTTCAAGTGTTTTCTCTTGACCTGTCTGATGATGTTGGCTACTCGTTTTCTAGTTTCATTGAAATATGTTTGGCTTTCTGGTGATTTCTTGCTGTTGTATTTCTGGAATGCTTCTTTCGTTCCTTCGAGGCACGTTCACATTCAGAATTCCACCAAGGGTGTTTAGTATTTTTTTTTCAGGGGAATTTGCTCTTGAGCTTTCTGGATGATTTTGTTGCGTAATTTCTCCCAGGTGCCTGCATGTTCCCTTTCCCACACGTCTTGCAGATTAGTGTTTCCAATCAGTGTCGTGTCAAACTTCGGTATGTGTGACCCCTTGTGATGAATTTTCTTCCGGGTGAATTTTACCTTTATTCTCACTAGGTAGTGATCGTAATCGACGTTTGCACCTCGGCGTACCTGTACATCGTGTACCTCTCTCTGCATGGGATGAGAGATGGCAATATGATCGATTTGAAACTCACCGAACCCTGGAACGGGAGACCTCCAGGTCTTCTGTTTCCGTGAAGATTTTCTCAGAGAAGTTGACATGATTTTAAGATTGTTTTGTTGACACAGTTCAATGAGTCTCAACCCGTTTTTGTTAGTGAATTTGTGAGCAGGGAATTTGCCAACAGTTTTCTGGTGTTCTTTTTCTTTACCAATTTGTGCGTTAAAGTCGCCAAGCAAAATTTTTGTATCCTCTTTTGGAATCTTCGCCATGATTTTCTCAAGTTTAGCCCAGAATGCATCATTTTTTTGTGGTTCTCTTTTATTGTCCGCGTTAGTAGGTGCATGTACATTCACTATTGTATATTTCTTGTTAGCACATTGGAATCGCATTGTCATGAGCCGGTTACTTATGGGAGTGACTTCTTTTATTGAGCCTACTATACTTGTATGTACCATGAAGGCCATTCCTAGTAAGGGAGTTCTCTTACCAACTCTCCAGTCCGTTTTAGTCTTGAAGATCCGGGACCAAGCTCGATAGCTGCAGTCGCTTAAGTGCGGCCAGTATCCAGTATTCGGGAGATAGTAGGTTCGAACCCCACTGTCGGCAGCCCTGAAAATGGTTTTCCGTGTTTTCCCATTTTTACACCAGGCAAATGCTAGTGCTGTACCTTAATTAAGGCCACGGCCGCTTCCTTCCCATTCCTAGGCCTTCCCTGTCCTATCGTCGCCATAAGACCTATCTGTGTCGGTGCGACGGAAAGCAACTAGCAAAAAAGTAGAAGATCCGGTAGTTTCCATAATCATGTGTGTCCTCAACAGTGGTGCAGGGCAAGTATCTGGATTTTCTGTTGATCTAGTTCTGTTACAAGATTGTGCAATTTACCAGGCTGGACTAAGGTATTTACATTGAACATACCAATGTATGTGAAGAGCTTGGATGTTAGTTTGCCAGAGAACTCCGACTTTCTCTGTGTTCGTGATTGCCTGGGTTCCCCAAAATCCGAATACCCAGTAGCCGTCTCATGACGGGTGGATTGGTTACCACCTGGGGTAATGCTGATTTTACTCTCACGAATCATCATAGCTTGTAATCAAAGATTGGTCCAGTGTTTCCATTGGGAACTTAGGACCAGGGATTGCTAGTTCCTGGAACGTAACTATACAGCCGTACCTACTAGGTAAACAGACGCTGACCACTTCGCCGCTCGATCCGAATCAGACGCGAGGTGGATTTTATTTTTGGTTCTTCCGCCCTCTCAACCATTGAGACATATGTCCTCTTCTGCCATCGAAGCCGTTGACCACAGTTCTAGTTTCCTCAGTTGATCCGCGAGTGCTTATTTGACTACATCTTATTCACACGTGTCCTGCATATCTACAGGAGACTTCCCCTATTAGCCATTGGGACGCGCCGTGTCAGGGTTGAGGGCCCCCTCCAGTGTTTCACGCAGGGTTATGCTTAGTTGGTACTCAGTTCGGAACTAAACCTCCACGTGAGCTGACCAGGTAATAATGTATTATGCTGTCCAATACATGTGCGTCACATTGCCAGGCTTAAAAATGGCTGACAATATAGTGGCCTGCAGTGTGGCCTTGTAAACGCTGATAGTAAAAGGAATATTGGATGTTTTATTCGTGGTTTCTATGGAATTGATGACAAAAGAAACAAAATGAGTGCAGATATGTCGAAAATGTTCATTAGATATATGAAGTGACCTCTAGATCGTGTTATCTATGGAATAATCGTCGTATTTACCAAGATGGCGGACATTTACGGCATAAAATTAATATTAAATATTAAACAAATCCCTGTTATACAGCAACAAAATCACAAGATAACACTAACTCACTTATAACACCACAAGTAGAACCACTATTACTCCTCGGAAGCCATAAAAGAAGTACAGTTCTTCTGTAAAAGCCGACAAATGACGCAGCACCATTACACATGATCTTACCCACTGGGCACGGTATTATTATTATTATTATTATTATTATTATTATTATTATTATTATTATTATTATTATTTCCAAAGGAAAATACCATTTTACAAAATAGGCCTAATCAATACTCATATTATCGACTAGCTGTAGTATCCGTCGTTGCCGGGACGATCATATAGCACGTGCAAAGTTATCTAACTCCCCAGCTATTTTCTGACAATATTCAGGCAAGCTATTTTCGTCGGGACAAGTCACACCTAAACAATGGTCAATGTAATGTTACTGTTGATCAGTTTTAAGAGCGTTCGATACTGCAAGCCTTCATATTTAATTTTCTTCCGACTCTGGAATATTAGAGCAATTAATGTAAAGGCAGTCCTTCCGCGTAAAACCAACAACATTAATAATATAATGCAATAACAATAATAATAACTTGAATCTGATACTCTGGCAGCATGTACTTATGTGCGTTGGCTTCATATAACCTGTGTTCGCGTGATATTTGTACCAATATCAGAATATCTGGACCCTCCGCGGCTCAGGCGGCAGCGCGTCAGCCTCTCACCGCTGGATACCGTCGATCAAATCCCGGTCACTCCATGTGAGATTTGTGTTGGACAAAGCGGAGGCGGGACAGGTTTTCCTCCGGGTGCTCCGGTTTTCCCTGTAACCTTTCATACCAGCAAAACTCTCCAGTATCATTTCATTTCATCTGTCAGTCATTAATCATTGCTCCAGAGGAGTGCGACAGGCCTCGGCAGCCGGCACATTTCCTATCCTCGCCGCAAGTTGGGGGCTTCATTCATCCCATCCCTGACCCGATCATTGACTGGAAAGCAGGTTGTAAGTTTTCATCAGTATATCTCTCCCGGAATAGGATATCGTGGGACATGAGGAGAGTTGGAGTGACGGAATAAATTGAAGGGGAACTCTATTTTTTGACCTAGATGAATCTTGGGATGAATAAATAATCATGACACTGAAACAGCCGTTGTGTAGGCCTATGAGAATAGTTTTATATAAAACAATTAATAGAGCTGAGGAAAGAAGCCCTTCTAATAGTAGAAATCGAACCTACATTTCCGCGACAGCCTAGTTACTTTTCTATTTCCAGTAATTAATGAGACCAAGGCTATAACTATTTAATATATTCGTGTTAAATTTGTTTAACTTGTTGGCTGAATGGTCAGCGCTGAGATCTTCGTTTCAGAAGGGTCCCGGATTCGATTCCTGGCTGGGTTGGGGTTTTAATCGCGTGTGATTAAATCTTCTTCTTCTTGCTAGCGGCTTTACGTCGCACCGACACAGATAGGTCTTATGGCGACGATGGGATAGGAAAGGCCTAGGAGTTGGAAGGAAGCGGCCGTGGCCTTAAATTAAGGTACAGCCCTAGCATTTGCCTGGTGTGAAAATGGGAAACCATGGAAAACCATCTTCAGGGCTTCCGACAGTGGGATTCGAACCCACTATCTCCCGGATGCAAGCTCATAGCCGCGCGCCCCTAAACGCACGGCCAACTCGCCCGATATTCAATCTTCTGGCTTGGGGACTGGGTGTTTGTATTTGTCCCGACACTCTCCTCTTCATATTCAGACAACATCACACTAACAACCACCACATAAACATACAATGGTGATTACACCCCTTCCCCTTAAGGTAGAACAGGACCAGATCCATATGTGTGACACAGTTCGCAGTCGCAACTCCATATGTGTGGGTAAAGCGGTAGAAGAGGAGGAAGAAGAAGAACATTGCAGTTAAATTTGGTTGAATGCCCAGCGTAGTGGTTCATAGGGTCACAGGTTCCATTTCCGGACGAGCATGAGATTTATTTCCTTTGATTCGGGGACTAGGTATTTGTGATCGTCTTCATTTATATTCTTCTTCGTCTACACCTAACACACCACAACTATGAACACTACAGAAACACACAATAGTAAATACATCCCTCCACATAGGGTTGGCGTCAAGAAGGTCATCCAGCCGCCAAACTGGGCAAATCAGCATAAAATGCCGACCTCAATAAAATGGAAAAAAGTCTAAGAAGATGCGTTAAATACGGGGAGGCTAGTTCTTTTAACGAAGTATCAACTAATAGTGACTGTTATAGTCTGCAAGAACATCTCAACTCAACACAGATGACGGCAACAATGTGTTTAACCTCCCTTCATCTACGTTCCGCATGGCTTTACTTCTAAACTGACAGTCTGTAAAACACGTGAGCATCGCCTTGGCTATGTTGCCAGCGCTCGCTGCTGCGAGAACATCTGATAGAATACGACCGCGGCGTACAGCCGGCGTAAAATGTAACACTGTACTCAGAAAACCTAATGAATCACGAGTGAAAACAAATTCACAAAAACTACTTTTACTAACAACATCCGAAGCTGAAACGATAATACATTATTAAGAATAAAAGTGAGTAAGGAAATAACAAATTACTCACAACTAAGGGATGTTACTGGGAGGAGGTAATGGCCTACAAAGGAAACGCTCCCCTGATCTCAGAGTCACTTTCTTGCCACTTGTCCTTCCTGAACTATACTTAGATATGGTATACACAGACGAGCTACACTAAATACACTAACCAACACACGGATGTAAATAAAACAACAGCTGCAGTGAATTTTTTTTTTTGCTATGGACTTTACGTCGCACCGACACAGATAGGTCTTATGGCGACGATGGGATAGGAAAGGCCTAAGAGTTGGAAGGAAGCGGCCGTGGCCTTAATTAAGGTACAGCCCCAGCATTTGCCTGGTGTGAAAATGGGAAACCACGGAAAACCATTTTCAGGGCTGCCGATAGTGGGATTCGAACCTACTATCTCCCGGATGCAAGCTCACAGCCGGCAGTGAATTATTAAACCTATAAATAACTATAGGCTATTGTACTAACTTATAACCGAGCGAGCTGGCCGTGCGGTTAGTGGGTGCGTAGCTATGAACTTGCGTTCGGGAGATAGTGGGTTAGAGCCCCACTGTCAGCCAGTCCTGAAGATCTTTTCCGTGGTTTGCAATTTTCACACTAGGCACTTCCTTTCCACTCGTAGCCCTTTTCTATCCCTTCATCGCCATAAGACCTATCTGTGTTAGTCGACGTAAAGCAACTTGTAAAAGCTATATATTTATGTATGTCATGCTAAACTGTAAGCTATAGTAGAGAGTTATAGACCAGAAATAACAATAAGAAAAACACACGTTACTGAAGAAAATGCAAAAGATCGCGAACCATACAAAATATCATACACGCCGAAACTGTGTTTCGAGATCGCACTCATTCGATGCAAGTCGACATTAACGGCAGCTTGGGATTGGTTGGATGTTTGTGTTTCAGTGCACAAGAACCAGATTGTGCCAAATTCACCCAAAGTGTTAATTTACAAGCATAATGTTCAGAGTAGTCCGCCTCTGTGGTGTAGTGGTTAGCGTGATTAGCTGCCACCCCCGGAGGCCCGGTTTCGATTCCCGGCTCTGCCACGAAATTTGAAAAGTGGTACGAGGGCTGGAACGGGGTCCACTCAGCCTCGGGAGGTCAACTGAGTAGAGGTGGGTTCGATTCCCACCTCAGCCATCCTCGAAGTGGTTTTCCGTGGTTTCCCACTTCACCTCCAGGCGAATGCCGGAATGGTACCTAACTTAAGGCCACGGTCGCTTCCTTCCCCCATCCTTGCCTATCCCTTCCAATCTTCCCATCCCCCTACAAGGCCCCTGTTCACCACAGCAGGTGAGGCCGCCTGGGCGAGGTACTGGTCATACTCCCCAGTTGTATCCCCCGACCAAGAGTCTGAAGCTCCAGGACACTGCCCTTGAGGTGGTAGAGGTGGGATCCCTCGCTAATTCCGAGGGAAAAACCGAACCTGGAGGGTAAACAGATGATGATGATGATGTTCAGAGTATAGGTTTTAAGAG
The DNA here is from genome assembly GCF_040414725.1 of Anabrus simplex. Taxonomy (NCBI): domain Eukaryota; kingdom Metazoa; phylum Arthropoda; class Insecta; order Orthoptera; family Tettigoniidae; genus Anabrus; species Anabrus simplex. The sequence goes on along the minus strand of NC_090265.1, from coordinate 468,308,703 downwards.
ATGCCATAGTAGCCGTATTTATTTTTAACATATCAGTGAAAATAATTTGCATTTTATCTACCTTAAAGTTAGTCGACTGCGGTGGGATACGATCCTGTAAGCAACCTCGAGCGACGCGAACGTCTAATGAACTTTGATTCGCAGCTAGTTCGGAGACTATCACTTATTGTTAGTGACACGACTACCTCGCTCTTCACGACTTTCTTCTTTCGCTTCTTGATTCGCTTAGCTTCCGATTTTGGAATTTCATTAGTTTTGTCATGTGAGTGTTTGTAAAATGGATTGTCAAATGTCACTTAAATCTATACGTCAATTTTGTTTATATTCGGCTGCAGTAATGCAATTTGACAGTTACGAGGCACGCTATACGCCTTGGTTCAATCACTTTGGTGACGTTGAAATCGATGTTACCTTCCAGTGAGCTGACTTGCTATTCTAATTCCTGTTGTCATTCTTCTGTATTTTATACCCCTGATAAAAGTAACGTACATATCTGACTCGTTGAATGAATGCTCCACGTACTAATCGTTGGTTCGATTCCTGGCCACATCGGGGATTTTAACCACATCTGGTCACTCTGACTTGGAGACTGAGTATTTGTGTTTGTCCCAACACACTCCTCTTCATATACACAATACAGCTCACAGCCGAGGGTCACAGGAATACGCAATAGTGAGCACATCCTTCCACCTAGGTTTGGCATCAAGAGAGGCATCCGGCCGTAAAAGAACTGGGCTAAATTCACATTAGTACCGACCTCAAGGTATTGGGTAAATGTCAGAAAGAAGAATACTTTTTAACGATTTGTTTTACGTCTCACCGACACAGATAGGTCTTATGGCGACGATGGGATGGGAAAGGCTTACGAGTGTGGAGGAAGCAGCCGTGGCCGTAATTAAGGTACAGCCCCAGCATTTGCCTGGTGTGAAAATGAGAAATCACGTAAAACCATCTTCAGGGCTGCCGACAGTGGGGTTTGAACCCACTATGTCCCGGATGCAAGCTCACAGCTGCGTGCCCCTAACCGCACTGCCAACTCGCCCGGTAGGAATAAGAATAATAATAATAATGAGGACGTTGAAATCTATGTTATATTCTGGTAAGCTGACTTGCTACCTAAATTACGGCCATGATACTCCCATTTTTTTTTTTTTTTTTTTTTTTGCTAGTGGCTTTACGTCGCCCCGACACAGATACGTCGTATGGCGATGATGGGATAGAAAAGGACTAGGAGTTTGAAGAAAGCGGCCGTGGCCTTAATTAAGGTACAGCCCCTGCATTTCCCTGGTGTGAAAATGGGAAACCACGGAAAACCATCTTCAGGGCTGCCGACAGTGGGATTCGAACCCGTTATTTCCTGGAGCAACCTCACAGCCACGCGCCCTGACCGCATGGCCAACTCGTCCGGTCTTCCGTCTTTTATACCCATAATAAAGGTAATGGTTATCATCTGCCTTTGTCGCTTCCATTCCGTCTGATACAGGTTGTGTGGTAAGCATAAACCTCAACAAATTATTACCGACTATACAGGCTGAAGCGAAATTCGCGCACTCGGGCGTCGCAGCGCGACTCCTCACATGCCAGCAATAAAAAAATCTCTCTTACAAAAGTTCGTCTTGCGAGTATATCCGGCAGAAAAAGAACGGTGAAGGGTGGCAATCTGGCAGCACTGTAACCACATGTAGGGTAACTACGTCTGTCAGCACATACTAGTTATGCTGTACAGTTGGTGCAGTGGATGGTGTTTTGGGTTAGCATACAGGAGGTCGAGGGTTTGAGCTTGGGTTGAGGCGCTCTTTTATTTGCTAATTTCCATCAGACATTACATACTGTCATACAGTAAGACACCGTTCCTTAGGTCACATGTATCCTACATTTACAAAATTTAGTCATGCTGAACACGTTGTAACACATCTAGAAGATGAAGTGGTGCGAATAAATTCACGCCCACGACGTGGAAAGGGCGTCTTTCAAAGCCGACCAATGAAAACGAATGTTCGTCCATTTCTACGATCGTAGCATGTAAGTGCAAATGGTATCTAGAGGATCCGTTGCAATCGCTGTTGACGATTAAGACGCCAGATACCATACCAACTGAACTACATTTACGAAATATAAAAGATATGCCTCAGTCCAGGATCGAACCCTCGACCTCCTGCATGCTAAACCAAAACACTATCCACTGCACCAACTGTACAATACGTGCTGACACAGGTAGTTATCCCACATGTGGTTACAGTGTTGCCAGATTGCCACTATTTACGTTCTTTTTTCTCCGGATATACTCGCAGGACGAACTTTTGTGAGAGAGAATTTTTTCATTGCTGGCATGTGAGGAGTCGCGCTGCGACGCCCGAGTGCGCGAATTTAGCTTCATCCTGTATATTGATATAGTGTAATTTGTACCAACAGGCTGAGTGATTGAGGTGTTTCTGAGCCCAATATGCCGCGTTTGATCCCAGTTTAGTTCATTAGTATTCGAGCGTGTTCCAGTACGCCAGCCTCGTGTCAGTAGATTTACCAGCACGTACAACAATTCTAGCAGGACAAAATTCCCGACACATTGACACCTCTGAAGACCGTAAATATAGTTCTAAAAACCAACAAAATCCAAGTCCCATGGCTCTGCAACTCTGATGGGCCATGTCTTACCAACCGCAGTTCAGCCCGAAGACCTGCAGATTGCGAGGTGATGCATGGTGTGTGTGTTTGTTTTTTTTTTTTTTTGCTATTGGCTTTACGTCGCACCGACACAGATATGTCTTATGGCGACGAAGGGATAGGAAAGAGCTAGGATTGGGAAGGAAGCAGCCGTGGCCTTAATTAAGGTACAGCCCCAGAATTGCCTGGTGTGAAAATGGGAAACTACGGAAAACCATCTTCAGGGCTGCCGACAGTGGGGTTCGAACCTACTATCTCCCGAATACTGGATACTGGCCGCACTTAAGCGACTGCAGCTACCGAGTTCGGTGTGTGTGTGTGTGTGTGTGTGTGTGTGTGTGTGTGTGTGTGTGTGTGTGTGTGTCGAATCCTCTCGGCTGTAATTCTTAGCTTCCTAGACTAGTACTGCTATGAAAAATGAAATGTCGTATGGCTTTTAATGCCGGGAGTGTCCGAGGACAAGTTCGGCTCGTTAGATGCAGGTCTTTTCATATGACTTCCGTAGGCGACCTGCTCGTCATGATGGGGATGAAATGATGATGAAGACGACACATACACCCAGGCCCCGTGCCAGCGAAATTAACTAATTATGGTTAAAATATCCGACCCTGCCGGGAATCGAACCCGAGACCCCTGTGACCAAAGGCCAGCACGTTTACCATTTAGCCATGAAGCCGTACGGTAATGTTATGTTATCGAGATATGGATTTTCAAAAGTTCTCACGAAGGCTAAGTGAACCTCGAACAAGCCCTCTAATCGAGATAAAACAGTCTGACCTGGCCAGAATTGGAACCCGGCTCCTCCCAGTGAAGAAAAAATGCAGGCTTTCTACCGTCAGACCGGAGGACCAGCTAAATATACTCAGTGAGACGCAATGCCAATAACATTTCTATTAAATGTAGCACCATCTGCATCGAAAGAGTTGACCAAGAGAGGTCAGCCAGGAAAAGCGATCCATAGACATGTGACACAAGTAAGTAACATTCTCCCCTCGGGCATCTGCAGGTCCCACAGTTTGACCCTCT